>NW_026727665.1:0-31817 GCF_029784015.1 Lycium ferocissimum
CCTTGTCTAAGATTCGAACCTATCGGCTTTGGGACGTCGAACCTCGTGGCAAATAGTGTTGGAGGAAAGCATCTACAAACTCTTGTCATGCGGGTGAGTGTGTAACTCCTCTAAGACATCTTGACATACCAATGAACAGAAACATCTCGTAATCTATAGGAGGCCAACTCTACCGACTCAACATCTGAAGCATGTATTACCCATAATGTTCTCAACATTCCATCTATAAAGCCCTGTGGGTCCTCGTCCGGTTTTGACCCAAAGAATTTAGGAGGGTTCAAACTAATGAAATCACTAGCTCTAGCACTGACAACTCTATCACCATGACCCGTACCTTGTTGCTGGGCCTGTGCGGCAACTAACTGGGTCAGCAAATGGATGGCCTCTCTCATCTGCTGGCCTGAGGCATCTGGTGGAGGAATTAGGGGTGTTGGAGCCGGAGCTGAGGCTCCTCCGTGCTCTTCTGAAATGGGGCAGTTGCTGATCAAGTGAAGTGCATACGCAGCCCACTCAATCATATAGAGAAACTTGAAGTTAAATTTCTTGATCGTGCGGTTGTTACGAGACTTTTGGTACGCAAAGGACTAAAACAAAAGTGCGACACAATTAGCTAAAATAACAGGGGCAAATCCAATAATACATACGACATATTTTTCAATAATGATCATTACCGTTGAAAGCTCAAGAGAAATCAATGCCATTATAATTTCCTCGAGCAAAGGAGTATTGAAGCAAATGGATTTTGTTCTTCCGGTAAATTCAAAGAATTTGGGCTTAGGGGCATCAACAATGAAGCTATCAAATGTACTGCACCAAAACAAATTACACGTTCAAGTAATGGGCTATTTCAAAGGAAGATCTGAAAAGATGTAGGCTCGAAGGTCACCAACTGAAAGTTAAGGGTAACAAGCCTACTAAAAGCTTTAAAGTCAGGAGGAGGGTGGATTTTACAACTAAATAGCACCAGGTGCCTTAGATCCTGAAATTTGAATAGGTGAGTGAGAAGGGAGACGAAAGTCCGAGAGGTAAGGAAATATAACTGAGAATTCTTGGACATTTTTCTTCGACAAAAACATAATCCGGTGATGAATATCAGGAAAAAACTCGAAGTTGGAGATCTGGAGACTAAATTTCCGTAGTGGTTCTTGATGGATCAACAAAACCTGGTAAATAATTATTTTTAAGAGCCCTTCATCAACGATAGCTTTGTCAAAAGCTAATTCTGAACGTACTATCCATTTGTAACTCCATTTTTTTTGACAAAACACGTGTCCTTATCGCATCACGCAAGGGCAAGCGTCCTAAAATCTTCTCAAGAATGTCACAAGGCAAATTGCTAATTCTATCTCGAGCGTAGGCTCTCCCGACTCCACATATTAATGGACATAATAATCTAATAACAACTCCGCAAATTAAGAATCAGGTGGTCAGACATGAGCATGCAAAGAGTTTTGACACTTGTAGAAAGACAAATTTCACTTTTTGCAGTTAATTATCAGTAGCTGTAACAACCCCTTTTACAAAGATACACATGTATTTTGACAAATTGCTACATGCAAAGACAGACAAAATTCACCTTTGCAATTAAATCTCGAGAGATGTAACAACCCCTTTTTACCTATATTGATTTTTCACACTCTTCATCCAAAATCCTACAAAAGAAGGAATTATAATATTCTAAAAATCCAGCTGAAACAGTTTTACCATTAACTAGATCAACAGGTTTCTTTACCTTTATGGGTTCGTGACATGATTCTAGTTCTAAATATCTCTATATACTACATACTCCCTCTATTTCAATTTATGTGAACCTATTTCCTTTTTAATCCGTACCGAAATGAATGACCTCTTTCTTAATTTGGAAATAAATTCACTTTATGAAATGATTTACAGCCACACAAATATTCAAGAATTATTTTGAACCACAAGTTTCAAAAGTCTTCACTCTTTCTTAAATGTCGTGTCCAGTCAAATGGGTTCACATAAATTGAAACACAGAGAGTATTAAACAACTTTCTTATATTCTACTCAAGAGAAACCAAAAGTCGATGTCCCACATGTTCGCTTAACAAGTACTATTAGTACTATGTCATTTCAATTTGTCACGCCTTTTAGCTATCCATTCTAGGCACGTTGGAGGAAATATATGTACATATGAGAATCGAGATAATGGGGGCTTTTACTCTCGAAGAAAACGATTGGGACTTTTCAGTTTTCACTTGTCAAACTCCTTTCATAAATAATAATCAAGCGTCTAATTGTAAGAGTATTGGTTTTCTCCTTTTCTTAATTGATCATAAACAGCATCTTTTTATAAACTATTATCCGGATTAATTCGAATTAGTGTTGTGTATGGCCCACTAAAAGTCCATCATATACAAGTTTGCGCCCTATAGTCTCTTTTTTTTTTCTTTCTGAAAAATAATTTTGACAAGGACTTTTCTAGTGACAATCTTTTGGTCCAAAATCCCCTTAAAATAGTTCTAGTGACAAAGAGAGCCGATTAATCCTACTAAGGATTCATTACTCTTCCCAATATTCAGGCCATTTAACTGGTTGAAAGCTTATCTAAGGATCTTCTTCCACGCATCAGCCAGGGATCCTTAGTCTTTGTGTTTGAGGAAAAAGCTGTTACTAGTTTTTCTCTTTCTTTGTATTGATAACAGAGGAAAAGGCTGCTACTTTATTTTTCCGATTGAACTCATAGTTCACCAACAGTTTCCATAGTCACGAGCCTTCCTCATTAACAAATAAATAACTTCCAAAGACAGAAGTAAAATATATTCTATCTAATTCTGTAGTTTTAGTAGAAAAAGGAGACTTGAAAGAGGAAAAGTAATAACAAAGAGAGAGCCCCAAGCGGAGATGTTATGCAAGATTAAAACTTATAAAGTAATATCCTCTAGTCTTTATTAACTTCTTGAAGATCTCCTACTTGATAATTTATTTTCTGAAGATGACAAAAAAGTTATATAGGTATAAACTAGGATACGGTGCGCATTTAGCAACTCAATTGTGAGAACATCCAATAACATCTATCTTCGTTTCTAAACGGGTCAAACAAAACACACCAAAACGAAAAATAAAAAGAAAAAACCTCATAAACAATTTTCTTACAACAAAAATTGATCAATCTCCAAGTGACCTGCTGAAAGGAAGGCATTAAACAACTTATGCTTCCCCAACATAGTTCCAAGAAAGTGAAAGAAAGCAAGCAATGTTGGTCTTATGTAAAACAAGCACATAATGCATAAATACAACCATTACAAAAAATAAGAATGACTGCCCTTGTAAACCTATAAATTCTTAGAACAAGAAGGCAAACAAACTTAGTTAGGTTGTTTTCTGAATAGGGAAGGAAACAACGACATAAGAATACATTTCTAAACCAAATGTCTCATGCTTTCTGATTGACTTTGTTAAACATCATATAACCAAATATTACCGATGGAATTCTTTTGTAGCATGTCATAAGTTTTTTGGGAATTTTTCAACTTTTATCAGGTAAGATAGCTTTTGATAAATTGTGCCAAGAAGGTACTGCAAAAGTACCAAAAAGGTTACAAAACCTTCGTTACAGAAATTAGCTCATGCAATGTACAAATTTCATCCATATACCTGCCTGTCCTTACCCCAAACAAAAAGATTTTGTAAGAATCTATTCGTAACACATAAATATAATACATCTATTCTTGTGAACTTTTACAAAAATCCACCCCTATTTCTATATGCATTATGAACATATCATGGGTAAGCAGAAATAGGCTCCAAAAAATTGGGGTATCCCAACCCTAGGGCTTTGGTCTAGTATTAAGAGTATTGAGCGTGATACGAGGGTTACGAATACATCAAGGATTCAAACCTTGCGATAGAAATCTAGTAGTAGTAATTAATCGAGAGAAAAATAGAGAGGCGGACCCATTATCTCAGGAGCTTCGAACCTTACGCCATCGGGGCCCTCGATTACTTGGTGTAATATTGCTACACAAATCCCCAAAATGCAAAGGAAGTAATCAAGGTTATACAAGTACTTACATGAAAACAACGAATAATACTCTCTCTTGGAAAATGTGACAAGATTCTCAATATCCCATATATAGGATTTTATTAAATGGGTTGTAATAACATCTCACGCACTCAAATATGAAGATAACACAAGCACTGTGTCTATCTTTGTCATGACCCGTTAAATTTATGACACGGCAGACCCGGGGCTAACCACCGAGCACCACTCATTCTATTACTCATCTGCTTTCATTCATATTTCTTATGCTCACAATCATGGAAAACTATTTTCATTTAAAACATATACACTTTATATACATAAGCCCTTCGGCTATCAGAATAATACATATATGTATATACAATGAGAAACTTGTGAGACCATACTACCCACACTGCGTATCTACGAGCCTCTACTGGAGTGCTAGACATAGGGATGGGACAGGACCCCGTCATGCCCAAAACATACATATACATATATGCCAAAAGAATAATCAATGGCACTTTCAGAAAATGGAGTGCTCTCAAATCAGCTAATAGCTCCTACGAGTCGGGATCACCTCGTCTACCTTCGTGGGCACGAACACAGTGTCCAAAGAAAATGGACGTCGGTACGAACATTATCGGTATGTAAGGCATAAACGGTAATGAAACATCAATGAAATGAGGAGGCATCAAATGAGGGCAACTGTGATTCAATCGCGAATCGTAAAAAGAAATAATGCATCCGGCTCACTTTCATAATCATCATCATATCATGTATGCATATAAGTATGCTTTGCTCGACCATATAGGTACGCGTGATAATCATTAGCGTTGCTTTGCGTCCGGGCCTCCCGCGTCCGGGGTATCAACTCATGCCGCCCACTAGTGGTGTCCGTCCATGCCATCGGCCATGGTGTATACGCTTCCCGCCTCATATAGGCGCGGTGTAATATCCTCATCATATACTCATCATAATGCATGCATAGAAACTCAAAGACAACTATACTTTATCGAGGTGACATAAGGTCGTAAACTCACGATTCCATTATGGAGCATTCATAAACATTCTACCTCACCTTGAAGGAACTAGCATAAGGTGAGTGTATATAATGATCGACATCAATAGATTATAGATAGCATCATTAGCTTTATAGGAACATCATATCATGGACTCTAGAATCTTTAGACTTAAGCTTATCATCATCATTATCGTGTTCATAATGTATCTATTATCTCATATGGCTATTCATGAACATAGACTCTTAATTATCCTAATATAGGAAATTCTTGAAGAAGGAGGAAAATCATGCCATAAGATTCATGCCTTAGAAAGAAAGGACTAGCCTCACATACCTTTGTCGTTTAACTATTCTATCGCTTGCTCGCTCTCCTTTAATGCCCACGTTTATACCTTCAAGAGAATTCGTATCGACATTAGCTAAGCGATTATAAGAACGTGGTTACTAAAGCTAGAGAAAAATTGGGCAGCACTTCCTTTATTTATAAACTTCCTCCGTATTCCATATCAACTCCCAAACATTCACAACAACAATCACAATATTATAGGCAACAATCGCCATTCATCTACATTATCCACGTTTCAAAATTTCACTTCAATTTCTCCATAATCATGGTCATAGTTCACTATTGCATTTTCTCACATATAATACTTATCCCATGTTCTAAATTTCATTCATAACCTACTTACAATCACAACATATCAATAATCATGACTCAATCCAAGCTATGGTTCCACAATGACACTATTCTCACATTTATGACCCATTTTCTATATTCTTCTACCATCCAAGTGTTTCAACTTCTCAATACCTTAATCAACATGAAAATACCATAAACTTACCTTAGATAGTGTAGGAATGATCTTTGGATGAAGATACTTTGCTTGAGAAAAACCCCCAACTCCAATACCAAAGGATTTTCTTGACTTCCACTAACCCTAAAGCGAGCCTCTTTGCACTTCGAGTCTCTTGATTCTTGGTGTTTGATCTTTGATCTCTCTTGGACTTGCTCTTGATTTTGGTCTTAGCTCATAAGAAGAGTTGTTGAGAGAGTTTCTAGAGGTTTCTATGCCCAAAAATGGTAAAATAATGAGTTAGGTCGAATTTGTTCTATTTATAGTGGTCAATCTCCGGACCGACACAACATGCGAGCTTGCTAGATGCAAAGCATGCTTTGCTAAACGCATGTTGTGTCGTGCACTTGTAGAATCACCAAATTTCACTTGCACACTTTGCTGCACTATTTGGATGGCCACAAAGCGCGCTTTCTTTGCCACATGTGTGCTACAAAGTGCGCGTAATGTGATATTTTAACTTCCACCGAAACTTAACTCTGATGATCCGACGAGTCTTAAACCTTCCCAAGGCTTACTAAACATGGTTTTACTCCATTATATACTCAAGATGGACATATCTATCCCTATGACCTCGAAAAAAATTTGTCCTACTTCCCAAGGCTAGGACAATTAGCTTTTGGCGAAACTCAACGTATGAAAATGAGAGGTGTAACATCCTTCCCCCCTTTGGAAACATTCGTCCTCGAATGTTAGACTCTTAGGAATCTTATAAAAATTTCGCCAGAGTTTCCCTTGTAAATATGCCACTATCATCTTGTCACAACGACCCAAAATACATAATGCCTCACAGGGCCACAACAACGACAACAATAAAGGCCACACACGACCACAACATCATAAAGAGAAGCATTACATACCTCAAAATGTTGATATCTCATCTTGGATCTCTTCCGGGGGTTGAAATAAGTGCGGGTACTTGGACTTTATGTTTTCTTTCGCTTCCCAAGTCATTTCCTCTCGATTATTATTCCGCCATAAGACCCAACCGAGGCTACCTCTTTGTTTCTAAGTTTCGTACTTATCTAGTATGGCAACGGGTACCTCCTCATAGGTCAACCTTCCGTCCCTGAACATCATCTACCGGCATGATTCTAGTAGGATCTCCGACACACTTACGGAGCATTGATACATGAAAACCTGATGGACTGATTCAAGTTCTGGAGGTAAGTCTAGTTCATAAGCTACTTGGCCTATCTTGCGGACAATCTTATAAGGTCCAATGTATCGAGGACTTAACTTTCCCTTCTTACCAAATCTCATCACGCCTTTCATCGTTGATACCCTTAAGAATACCCAATCATCAACTAGGAATTCTAAGTCTCGCTGACGGTTGTCCGCATAAGATTTTTGCCGACTTTGGGCTGTCAATAGTCGGTCTCGGATAACCTTGACTTTTTCTCACCTTGTTGGATCAACTCGGGGCTTTAGTTAGCCGTACTTCTCCTATTTCAAACCATCCAATTGGAGACCTACACTTCCTTTCATATAAAGCTTCATACGGAGCCATTTGAATACTGGAATGGTAGCTATTATTATATGCAAACTCAATTAGAGGTAAGTGGTCATCCCAACTACCACCAAAATCTAGAACACATGCCCTTAGCATATCCTCCAAGGTCTGAATGGTACGTTCGGCTTGTCCATCAGTTTGCGGATGAAATGCCGTGCTGAGCTTTACTTGAGTACCTAAGCCTTCTTGGAAAGATTTCCAGAACTTGGCTGTAAATTGTGCTCCTCTATCTGTGATAATGGATATCGGAATACCATGGAGCCTCACAATCTCCTTGAGATACAACCTTGCATAATCTTCGCCGAATATGTGGCTCGACAGAAGAAAATGAGCTGCTTTCGTGAGTCTGTCCACGATCACCCATATGGAATCATACTTGCCTCGGGAACGGGGCAACCCCACAATAAAATCTATGTTGATCACTTCCCATTTCCAAATAGGAATCTCCACTGCTTGCAATAATCCTCCTGGCTTTTGATGTTCGATCTTTACTTGCTGGCAATTTGGACATTGTGTCACACCCTAATTTCTGTTAGGGCGTGATGGGCACCCGACCCTTACTTAGGGCCGAGCGAACCCGCAGACTCTCGTGATACTTATAATCGTACTGGGCCCTTAAATCATAACACAAATGCATAATGAAAACTTCTCAAGGAGCAGCATGCTTTCCATCTTTTTCAACACAAATAAAATCTGTATACATATGAACTTGTAACACAATGCATAATAATACATTGACTTACATAGCCGCTTACAAAACTGACATCTTATACACACGACACTGTCTGCAAAGTCTCTAACATAACTCCAGATACCATAGCAAAAGCACTCTGACTCGGCAACACTCCGGGAGGAAATGGAGCTCGCCAATCCCGCTGGAACATCTTCTACTCATCTGGGTGTACCGCGTGGCACGAAACGCGACCCCGAAGAAAGAGTCGAAGACGGAATATGTACTGAGTATGTAAAGCATGGAATACGTAAGCGGGATCATGCGAAGTAAAGAGTACGTAAAATCATAAGGCTTGACTCGAAACAAATAAATACTCATCATGTACATATGCATAAACATATAACGTGCCCCGGCCCCAGAGAGGGACGCGGTAAGTAAAATCATCATATACATATACATATAACGTGCCCCGCCCTCTAACGAGGGACGCGGTGAATAGAGTCATCATGTGTCATCCGGCCGCCTCTCCCATATCATCATATCATCATATATATATATATATATATATATATATATATATATATATATATATATATATATATATATAACATGCCCCGGCCTCTAGTGAGGGCGCGGTGGAATAATGCAGTGGAGTTGCACGAATACATGCCCTGGCCCGGGACGCAGTGAAAGACATATTGAGCTTTGCACGAGCAGAGTAGTGAGAAACCATATGCACATAAATCATCATCACAGACTCAATGAACAAGTAAGTAGCCGACGCTTGAGAGTCAAAACGGAAATCATGTTAAGTCCTCTCAAAAACAAGTCGTTAAGGCTATACAAAGGTAAATCTCGGGGCCCACAGATATGCATCAAACCAATCCGGGCCCCCACATGAAAGTTAAAGTCATTATACGTTATAAAATCATTTGCGAGCATATCAAAGCAATCCGGTTTTGTCTATGAAAGTTACGGACATTTTTAGACATAGGATCTTTTGGGAACAAAACCATTTATGCAACATCTTGAATCCAATCATATCAAAGACATGAAGACCATAACTTGACCATATTAAGGATGCCAACATCAAGAAGTAAATATGAATCATAAACATGCTCAGAACTTAAGAATGGAGTTACCTCGAGGCTCGTGTCATAGCCTAATTACAACTAGGACATGCCAAAAGAAAGAAAGGTGAGCTTCACATACCTCGTCCGCTTCCTAAGCTATTCCGAACTTAAGTCTCGGCTTGTCAAGATCTACAATAACGTCGTTAGACACCAAACATTAGTCATGAGCACTTAGGAATCCAATTTCCAAGCTAGCACTTTATCCACAGAAATTCGGGCAGCATTTCCCCTATAAGTTCAACGACCCCGAGAATTCAACTCGGCCAATATCATCAACAACAATACCAACAACCATTCCAACAATGTCAATAAATAATTCAGAACGCATTCTACCATTAGTAACTCCTTTCTACATAATTCGACGATATTCCATTTACATTCAATTTAACCACATACAATCAAACTAACATCAATGCTCACCCGTCCAAAAACTAATCCAAGATCATTCAAACAATATTCGAGAACACCTTAAACAATTCACACAATATTTCAAACAATCCATCCAACTTACCATGGAACCGAAACCTCCAATTTCCATAGGAACAACAACAACACATTTTTTTTGCTTCCAAATTCATATACTATCTCAACAACCACATACTACGATATCATTCATGTAAATGCAAGTAACTAGATTACCAATATACTAACTTCTACATTAACTCACAAACGGTCCCAACTTCAACTTGTATCGTCTAATACTTTCATTTTCATTACATAATCCATAACACAACAACCAAAATATATTAAATGAAATTGGTTCTTCACTCCTATGCAACACAACACATGCACGGCCAAACCTCAACATACACGGCCAACTTCAACACCATAATTTCATGAGTTTCATTCATTTCCACACTCCACAACATACACAAACCATGCATAACATATAAAAACGGAGGTTAAATCTTACCTCCTTCTCTCAACTCCTTCACTCGGCTAGAGTTGTACATGACAACAACGAACGGTTTTCTTGCTCCAACAACTACTCCACGTTAACGAGGACCTTCCAATTGGTAGAATAGCTAGAAGAAAATATTTTTTGTTGATCAATTCTTGGACCTCAATTTTTGTTCATCTTGGCCGAATGGTTGCTTGGTGTTTTTCTCTCCAAGTTTCTTGAAATTTCTAAGAGTGGAAATGATGAAGATGACTTAATTAGTCATCTTTTGTATACATATATAAAACATCCATGTGGCCCATGGCCCACACCCATGTGGCCGGCCACATGGCTCTTATTTTTCATGAATTGCCAACTTTCTTTAATTCATTTTTAGTCCCAAATTTTTCCATAATATTCCATGCCAATGAAAATCACAAGCAACTTATGCCTTAAACACTATTGGAGTTAAAAGTCTCGACTTCGTACCCCGGAATAGTCTTGTCCCTAACTTATCGTGGTTAACTCGGATTGTCCCAATGTACAAAACACGGGATATAACACATTGAACTACAAATCCTGCTATGTCTTTCTTCATGCCATCCCACCAATATATCAACCTGAGATCGTGGTACATCTTTGTTGCTCCTGGATGAATAGAATACCGAGAATAATGAGCTTCTTCTAGAATTTGACGATGCAATTCTGCAATGTTCAGAACACATAGCCTGCCTCGGTATCTAAGAATTCCATCTATAGAAGTTTCAAATGGGGACTTCTCTTTTGCATGACATGTATCTCTATAATGGTTCAATTGAGGATCTTCATACTGTCGCTCTTTCACTTCCATATCCAAGGACGAAACTGTGGGATCATTAATACCAATTCCTGCACTACCGGAATCAATTAGACGTACTCCAAGATTAGCTAGTTGGTGGAGCTCATTAATCAATTCTTTCTTCTCCGAGGGAACTTCACATAGACTGCCCATTGATCGGCGGCTAAGCGCATCCGCTACTACATTTGTCTTTCCGGGGTGGTATAAAATACTCACATCATAATCTTTCAATAATTCTAGCCACCGCCTCTGCCGCAGATTCAACTCCTTCTGTTTGAAAATGTACTGAAGAATCTTGTGATCCGTATAGATATAAACAACGCACACCATACAAGTAATGTCTCCACATCTTTAATGCATGTATAAATCGCAGCCAATTCGAGATCATGAGTTGGGTAGTTCTTTTCATGTTTCCGCAATTTGTCTCGAAGCATAAGCGATGACTTTACCGTGCCGCATTAACACACATCCTAACCCAACACCGGAGGCATCACAATATACAACATAACCATCCGGCCCTACGGGAGTGATAAGACTGGAGTTGAAGTTAACCTATCTTTAAACTCTTGAAAGTTGCGTTCACAAGCATCATTCCACTGAAATTTAGCTGACTTCTGGGTTAGCTTCGTCAATGGGGCTGAAATAGATGAAAATCCCTCTACGAACCTTCTATAGTAACTGCCAATCCCAAAACTACGAACTTCAAAGAGGGCATGGTAGGCCTTGGCCAAGTCTTCACGCCTTCAATTTTCTAAGTATCAACTCTAATGCCATCATCTCAAATAACATGACCTAAGAATGTCACGATTCGGCCAAAACTCGCACTTTGAAAATTTTGCATAAAATTCTCAAGTTCGAAGAATTCCAAGAACAATACGTAAATGGTCTACATGTTCTGATTCTGTGTGAGAGTATACCAGAATATCGTCAATGAATACTATTACGAATAAATCCAAGAGAGGCCTGAATACATTATTCATCAAATTCATGAACACTGTCGGAGCATTAGTTAGCCCAAATGACATCACTCGGAATTCGTAATGGCCATATCTCGTTCTGAAAGCTGTTTTGGGAATATCTTCTTCTCTAACTCTCACTTGATGATATCCTGATCTTAGGTCAATCTTGGAAAACCATTTGGCACCCTGCAGCTGATCGAACAAATCATCGATTCTTGGAAGAGGATATTTGTTCTTTACCGTCACCTTATTCAACTGCCTATAATCAATGCACATTCATAGGGAACCATCTTTATTTCTTACAAATAGAACTGGTGCTCCCCACGGTGATGAACTGGGTCTAATAAACCTCTTCTCGAGCAAATCTTTCAACTGTGCCTTTAGCTCTTTCAGTTCTGCCAGAGCCATTCGGCAAGGAGGGATAGAAATAGGCTTGGTATCCCGCAATACATCAATAGCGAAATCAATTTCTCTTTCTGGAGGAAGACCTGGAAGTTCATCTGGAAATACGTCCGAAAATTCACTCACTACCGGAACGGATTGGAAAGTTGACGACTTTGCTTCAGTATCATGAACTCGGACTAAGTGATAAACATAGCCCTTAGCTATCATCTTTCTTGCCTTAAGGTAGGAAATAAACCTACCTCTTGGAGATGCCGTATTACCCTTCCATTCAAGCACGGGCTCTCCCGGACACTGAAATCAAACTACTTTCATTCGGCAATCAACATTAGCATAACATGAGGCCAACCAATCCATACCCATAATCACATCGAAATCTAACATTTCTAACTTAACTAAATCAGCTTTAGTCTGGCGGTCGCATATCACAATTACACAATCTTTGTACATGTCGTTAGCTATCACGGGATCACCAACCGAGTAGATACCTCAAAAGGTTTAATTGGCTCGGTTTGCCACCCCAATATGACCAAAGAACATACGCAGTAATATAAGATAGGGGGTAGAACCGGAGCTATCAATGCATACACATCATAGGAAAATATGGATAATGTACCGTAACCACATCCGGGAAGGACTCAAGATCCCGTCGTCGGCTAAAGCATACATGCGGGGCCGAGCGGCACCTCGGCAGATGCTCCCTCGGCCTCTACCTTGGCCTGCTGGAATCTGGGGAGTCTGCCCTACCAGGCGTACTGAAGAAGAGCCAGCCACCGATCCTGTGGGCTGGACCCCAACTCCACCACTCACTAACGAGCAATCTCGCATCATGTGCCTAACCTGGCCACAGGCATAGCAAGCATCCGAACCCTGGCGACACCGTCCGGAATGTAATCTACCGCACCTGGCTGCACCGCGGTACCGGAGGTCTCCTCCGGCTATAATCTCCCCAAACCGAGAACCGGAGGCCTCGAACTCTGACCCTGTCCTGAACGGAAGGAGCGATCAAATCTCCTACCCGTAAATCGGGGAGGTGCACTAGTCACCGACTGGCCTGAGTGTCTAGAATGTGTCTGCCTTGATCCCCCTCTGTAATCACTGCCTGCCCCCATAGATCGGGCCCTCTTACTTTGCCCTCTATCAATATCACGATCACCCATTTGCGGATGTTGTTGTCCTTCTAGATTCTGGGCATGGGCTTGAATGCGGGAAATGTCCATCCCGTCTTGCAACGAAGCCGTCAAACAATCTTTGAACAAATGTGGCCCTAAGCCACTCACAAATCTATACACCCGATTGTTACACCTCGCATTTTTGCACATTTGAATATCCCGAGTTAATGGCGAGAAGTTAAAGACAAGGCCATTTTCGACTTTGTTTTAGCACGCAAGTTGTTTATGAATTATGATGGAAGGAAACATTAAGGAAAATTTGGGGCCAAAAGTTAATTATGGGAAGTTGGCCATTTCATGAAATTAAAGACCAAGTGGCCATATGATATAGGTGGGCCATGGGCCACATGGAATTATAATGCAAGCTTATAAAAGAAGATGAATTAATCATCTTCATCCTTTGTTCATCCTAGAAAGATCTAGAAAATTTGAAAAAAATTTGAGGGAAAATGTATGCACATGACCGGCCATGTGCCATGCAACATATATATCTATGGCCAAGTCATGAAAAAGGGACCAATTTATCATTTTGACTTCAAGAAAATTCAAGAAGTTTGGAGAGAAAGAAAGAAAAGAGAGGAAGGCAACCACTCGGCCAAGAGATCTGGCCGAGAATGGTCCCTTAAGTTTGATGGTGAGAAATAATTTTCTCCTTGTCTTCCTACTAATTAGAAGGTCCTTGTTAACATGAGCTAGTTGTTGGAGCAAGCAAGGCATCCGTTTGCATGATTCATTGCCCTAGCCGATTAAGAAGTGGAGAAGAGGAGGTAAGATTTCATGCTTGTTTTCATATGTTATGGATGGTTCATATATGTTGTGAAGTGTGAAAAGGAATGAAGTTCATGAAATTATGGTATTGTATGGTGTGGCCGTGTATATGTTGTATGATATGGAAGTGAAAAATTAATTCATTTAGCATGTTTGGTTGATGTTGTTATGGATGGTTTGCATATGTTTGGTATGAAGAAATGAATGGAATTCATTGAGTTTTGTAAATTGGGACTTGGCCGTGTAGGAAATGTTTTGGTAGAATATAATGAATTTATTTTATATAGTATTTTGGTTGTTGATTGTTGTAGATTATGTGAGGAAAATGAAGGTTTGAGGACTCAAATGGAAGTCGTAGTTGTTGCCATATTGATTTGGGGCTTAATATGATTTTAATACGCTTTCTTGAATTTATGGAAGTGATGTTGCTAGTATGTGGATTGTTGATAGAGTTTATGAAGTTGAAAGAAATAAATGCATTGTTGGTGTTCTTAAGACATTTGAAAGATTTGGGTTGGAAAGTCTTGAATATGTTGTTGTGAATTGATATTGTTATTATGATTGTTGGTTTGATTGTTGTTAACTTGGCCGGGTTGCATTCCCGGGATTGGTGTTGATTGAAATCGGCCAAGTTAAACTTGGTGGCATGGTATATTTACAAGGGAAGTGCTGCCGAAATTTCGGTAGACAAATGATTACTTTGAATTCCAACTTCTAGATGCTCAAATTGACAATTGGTAAAGGTGACCAAATCGTAGATTTTGGCGGATTTGCAGCTTGGATTTGGAGTAGCAGAAGGAGCAGAAAGAGGTATGTAAGACTTTATTTCCTTTATTTGGCATGTCTTAGACGTGTAGGCTTGTTTTCACGCCTCGGGGACCATTCCTTTTCTTGAAACCTAAGATTGAAAATAGTTACTATTCATTCAGCAGAATTGACTTAGAACTCGCGCGAAATGTCGGAAAAACTTCTCAAACATCCAGAACTTACACAAATAGGACTCGATTACCTTAAGACCCTCCCAAGTGACGCCATGAATTGTAATATACGTAAATTTGATATGCCGCCTCATTTGACTCGAGGTGGGCCCACTATTCTCGAGCTCTCTCTTATTGTCCCATTTGACTTATTTTCGTTCTATAGTTAAGGAAAGTTTTTGGTTATTACTCTGACTACTAAATAATAATTGTTTTACAAATCCCTCGATTCCAAAACATGACTTTCCTTCCTAAAAATTTACAAATGTTTTCCAAAATATTCGTTTTTCTCCAAAAAACTAAGTTTTACAATATTTCAAGCCTTAATGACTAAGACGACGACTATGACTCTATGATGAAAAAAAAGATGATTCCTTGACTAAGATAAAGAATATGGTCTTGTAAGGATAACGATGGAGTCGAGAAAGAGAAAGTGCCTACGTTAGATATGTAGGTGATATACCTTGCTATAGAAGCGAAACTATGAGAATGTTAAACTAGCTCTGGGTATCCCAAGTCTATTTCAGGGAATGACTATTCTAAGAATTCTAAATACCTGGAATTGCGCTTTATGATCCCGATTGATGTGTGAACCCGACATACATATATATATATAATAACAGAATCAGAGCGCTATATAGGCGCTGATAAATATACATGGAATATAATAGTAGAACCAGAGCGCTATAGACGCTGGTAAATATATATGATATAAGTGTGTGCATGTGACAAAAAGAATCAGAGCGCTATAGACGCTGATATATATATATGCTGAAAGAGACAGGGCGCTATAGAAGGCCAATATTTATACTTGAAGCATGCATATATTTACGGGGAAAATAGGGATAAGGGCAGAGCGTTATGTACGCGTATCCACCTGATCAGTTGGAGTATGGCACATGATATCGTCCCGGACGCGGGATGCCCGGACGCGGGGTGTGCCCATTATGGTTAAATGGATCGGCTGCCGACGCCTCGGCAACATAATATATTCTTTGTTTTATGTATATATATATATATGTGTGAGTAAGGAAAGCTAAGAAAGTACAGCATCCGCCCAAGGGCACTTATAGGTACAGGCTATCCTCTTATCTTATCACAGATTCTATAACCCCATGATATTATTGTTCATACTTACGTTCTTGTTCGTATTATCGTTACTCATGTCTTGCATACTCGGCACATTGCTCGTACGACCCCTCTTTCTGTGGGGTCGCGTTCATGCCGCGTGTGCACACCAAAGCGGATCGAAGTTAATGTGTAAAAGATGTTCCAAAGTTGGCAAGCTCCATTTGGCCCGGGAGTGAAGCCGAGTCGAGTATACGTGCCAGATTCCCGATTACGTTAGAGACTTTGCGACGTAGTCGTGAGTTTTGGGAGTCGGTTTGTATTATAATACAAATTTGTACGCTTATATGTTTTACTTAATTTAAGAGCAATAAAAGAATGTTTTAGTAATCTTATTGTATACACCTGACTTAGAGGTTCAAAAAAAAAAAAAAAATTTCAAGTACGTAGTAAGGGTTAGCGGGTTCGCTCGGCTCCGGTTACGGGGTCGGTGCCCATCACACCCTAATCGAGATTGGGGTGTGACACCGATCTCCCATATCGGCCACCATAGTCGGGGCATATCTAGCCAATGAATTAAATTGAAGGCTATACTCCCGGGCACTCATATTCCCTTGTTTCAAATTTAGGAATCTATCCGCTCTAGCTCGGCGGACCTCGGGTGGCAAATAGTGGCGAATGAAAGCATCCACAAATTCTTGCCAAACGGGAGGAGGCGCATTCTCTTTTCTTGATGACATCCAATTATTATACCATAAGACCGCCACATCCCGGAGTCTATACAATGCTAACTCCACAGATTCAGTTTCGGAGGCATGAATAATCTTTAATGTCCTCAACATTTCATCAATAAAGCCTTGCGGATCTTCATCCGGCTTTGACCCGAAAAACTCCGGAGGATTTAAACTCATGAAATCACGGGCTCTGGTACTAGCTGACCGATCACTTGGGCCCGCATTTTGCCGTTGTGCCTGGGCGGCAACTAACTGTGTCAATAGATGAATAGCCTCGGTCATTTGTCGACCCGAAGTAGCCGGTAGAGGGACTGGAGGCACTGGAGCTGAAGTGGAGACCTCTTCATGTTCTTCTCGAAGCACCGGAGGAATAGAGGTAGCATGCGAGGAGTGGCACTCGAGACTCGCTATGTCCTAGCTCAACCGGCGGTTCTCGGCTGGTGCCTTCTCCCGCAGCCGCCTATTATTGCGCCGACTTTCTTCTTCTTTCTCAAAGGCATTGCTGAAAATTTAAACAGAAAAAGATTAGATAGTTGCATTCTTAACTTGGCTCTATCGCACGATCTCTTAAGATGAAAGATGGTCATTTTTCCTAAATGCCCCGTGCCTCCTGTTTATTAGCGTGGCGTGCAACACACCATAAACAAGACTCTACTAGACACGGCTTGTAGACACTTCCTAAGACCGAACTCCGCTCGATACCACTTTTGTCACGACCCGACTAGGGCCGACGGCACCCGGGCTAACCACCGAGCACCACTCATTCTATTACTCATCCGCTTTCATTCATATTTTTTATGCTCACAATCATAGAAAACTATTTTCATTTAAAACATATACACTTTATATACATAAGCCCTTCTCGCTATCGAATAATACATATATGTATATACAATAAGAAACTTACGAGACCATACTACCCACACTGCGTATCTACGAGCCTCTACTGGAGTGCTAGACATAGGGACGGGACAGGACCCCGTCATGCCCAAAACATACATATACATATATACCAAAAGAATAATCAATGGCAACTCCGAAAAATGGAGTGCTCTCAAATCAGCTAATAGCTCCTACGAGTCCGGATCACCTCCCCGTCTACTCCGTGGGCATGAACACAGCGTCCAAAGAAAATGGACGTCAGTACGAACATTGTACTGAGTATGTAAGGCATAAACAGTAATGAAACATCAATGAAATGAGGAGGCATCAAATGAGGAGCAATCTGTGACTGACTGTGAATCATAAAAGAAATAATGCATGCTGGCTTACTTTCATAATCATCATCATATCATGTATGCATATAAGTATAAGCTGCCCGACCATATAGGTACGGTGTGATAATCATTAGCATTAGCCTGCATCCAGGCCTCCCGCGTCCGGGGTATCATCTCATGCCGCCCACTAGTGGTGTCTGCCCATGCCATCTGGCCATGGTGTATACGCTGCCCGCCTTAGCTGTGTCTGCCCGGCCATATAGGCGCGGTGTAATATCCTCATCATATACTCATCATAATGCATGCATAGAAACTCAAAGACAACTATACTTTATTGAGGTGACATAAGGTCGTAAACCCACGATTCCATTATGGAGCATTCATAAACATTCTGCCTCACCTTGAAGGAACTAGCATAAGGTGAGTGTATATAATGATCGACATCAATAGATTATAGATAGAATCATTAGCTTTATAGGAACATCATATCATGGACTCTAGAATCTTTAGACATAAGCTTATCATCATCATTATCGTGTCCATAATGTATCTCTTATCTCATATGGCTATTCATGAACATAGACTCTTAGTTATCCGGAATGTAGGAAATTCTTGAAGAAGGAGAAAATCATGTCATAAGATTCATGCCTTAGAAAGAAAGGACTAGCCTCACATACCTTTGTCTTTTAACTATTCTATCGCTTGCTCGCTCTCCTTTAATGCCCACATTTATACCTTCAAGAGAATTCGTATCGACATTAGCTAAGCGATTATAAGAACGTGCTTACTAAAGCTAGAGAAAATTGGGCAGCACTTCCTTTATTTATAAAACTTCCTCCGTATTCCATATCAACTCCCAAACATTCACAACAACAATCACAATATTATAGGCAACAATCGCCATTCATCTACATTATCCACGTTTCAAAATTTCACTTTAATTTCTCCATAATCATGGTCATAGTTCACTATTACGTTTTCTCACACATAATACTTATCCCATGTTCTAAATGTCATTCATAACATACTTACAATCACAACATATCAATAGTCATGACTCAATCCAAGCTATGGCTCAACAATGACACTATTCCCACATTTATGACCCATTTTCTATATTCTTCTACGATCCAAGTGTTTCAACTTCTCAATACCTTAAACAACATGAAAATACCATAAACTTACCTTAGATAGTGTAGGAATGATCTTTGGATGAAGATACTTTGCTCGAGAAAAACCCCCAACTCTAATACCAAAGGACTTTCTTGACTTCCACGAACACGAACAATGATGATGATGACGCCATAATGTACTCGGAGGGTTACGACCTTACGTCACTCCGAGAGAGCGTATCTTTATTTGGGCTCTCATGCATGCTACGTATATTATATGTATATATATGATATGTATATGTATATAGGGGATATGGGGAAAGGAGAGGCGCTATAGACGCATAGCCACCTGATCAGCTGGCATATTATGATATCATCCCGGACGCGGACTATACGGATGATGGATCGGGCCGTACGTTCCACAGCAATATATTGATATATGGATCGGGGCCGCACGTTCCGCAAAGAATATATGATATGATACTTACGCGTATGCATGCATGGTTCCGCCTGTAAGAGGTGCGTATCTATTTACCTCTTCATCTTTATTTTATCCTCTTGTTCTGTTATTACTTTATGATGCATGCCTTACATACTCGCACATTGTTCGTACCGATATCCTTTTCCTTGGATGCCGTGCTCATGCCCACAGTAGAACGGAGAGACGACCTAGCTTCCTAGGAGTCAGATCACGCTTGCACCAAGCACTTCCATAAGCCGGAGGTGCGTTTCCGATATATTCTTTGTGTATATATTTGGATACGATGGGGTCCCGTCCCATCTTCATGACATTTAGAGTTTCGCAGAGGCTCGTAGATACTTGTATGTGGGTAACGGAGGCTATGCGACTCTCGATGTATATATTCTCCGTATATTATTCTTTTCTTTGCCGAGAGGGCTTATATATGTGGATATGCGTACATGTTTTATGGAGCATATATGTGTACAGGTTAAGGCGATAGTAGTATGATGGGTGGTGCTCGGTAGCTTCACTCCAGTAGCCCCGTCACGCGCCCTCAGGCGGCCGTGACAACCCCCCCCCCCCCCTCCTTTTTTTTTTCCTCTTCCAAGTTATTACAAATTTTGAATTTTATTCTTTATAATTTTACAATACATAGTATTGGTCATATATTAGTGAAAGCCCTTGGATGATAGGAGGAGACTTTAATGTGATAACATCTCAGGAGGAAAAGTATGGAGGCCTCCCAGTAAGTGTTAATGAGACTCAAGACTTTAAAGCTCGTATACAGAATTGTGGGATAAATGATCTTGGCTTCAAAGGAAGTAAATATACATGGTGGAATAGGAAGAGTGGAGAAGATTGTATTTTCAAAATGTTAGATAGATGCTTGGTAAATCAGGAGCTGCAAAGTACTTATCCTTATCAGAACTGGGTCTGATCATGCTCCTTTATTGATTTCTTATTCTGGAAATTTTGCGCCAATAAGGAAACCTTTTAAGTTTCTTAACTTTTGGGTGAAAAATGAATCCTTCTTGAACACAGTAAGATCACAGTGGACAACAAATTTTATGGCCAATCCTTTCATATTGTTTCACCATAAGATGAAGAAGGTGAAAGCATCCTTAACTCAATGGAGTAAGGCTACCTTTAGTAATATTTTTCAGGAGATTGAACCTCTTGAAGATGTGATAAAAGTTTAGGAGATACAGTTTGAACTGCAGCCAACACCAGAAAATAGGGTAAGACTACAAAAAGTTCAAGATGATTTGAATAGATATCTGCGTTTGGAATATGAATTCTGGAAGCAAAAGGCTGGAATGCAATGGTTCAAGGATGGGGATAAGAATACAAAAAAAATGTCATGAATATGTTCAAGGAAGAGGTAACAATTGAGAAGAATACAGAATCAGCATGGAAATTGAATTGAAAATGAAGAAGGAATTTAAGAAGAGGCTATTAATTTTACGGAGATCAATTCACTAAAGAAACTGATCCTGATGATTTTGAGATACTTGATCATGTACCAACTATGATTTCAAAGGAGAAAAATGATACCATTAATTAGATGCCTAGTCATGAAGAGGTCAGGAAAGTGGTGTTTAGCTTGAATGGAGAAAGTGATAGAGGACCTGATGGGTTTACTGGATTGTTCTATCAGTCATATCGGGAAATAGTTGGAGAGGATATCACTAACATGGTAAAGGCCTTTTTCTATGGTACAGAATTACCAAAGTTTATCAGTCATACAAACTTGGTCTTATTGCCAAAAAAGGACTTGATCAATACTTTCTCAGATATGAGACCAAATAGTTTGAGCAACATTGTGAACAAGATCTTCTCTAGACTGATTCATGAGAGGTTGGTGAATGTGTTGTCTGATGTTGTTTCTCTAAATCAGGCTGGTTTTGTAAAGTGAATACATAGTGGAGAATAGCGATCGCACAGGAGATCATTGCTGACATTGGGTTGAGAACCAAAACAGCTAATGTGGTGTTAAAGCTAGATATGGCTAAGACATATGATAGAGTGTCCTGGCTTTTTCTAACTAAAGTGTTGAGAAAAATGGAATTCTCTGAGAGTTTGATTGACACGGTCTTCAGAATAATAAGTAATAATTGGCACTCAATGTTGATAAATAGACAAGAACAAGGTTTTTTAGTCCTCTAAAGGGGTTAAACAAGGGAATCCCTTATCCCCTACTTTGTTTATCCTATCTGTTGAAATGCTTACAAGGAATTTAAATGTCCTACATCAGATACCACAATTCAGAGGGTTTGGAATGACTAAATGGATTCCCAAAGTCAATCATCTGGCTTATGCTGATGATATGATTATATTTTCATCAGCAGATGCACTGTCAATGCAACTGGTTATGGAGATTCTAAAGAAATATGAGAAAGCTTGCACAAAAGATAAATAGGAGAAGAGTTCTTTATATATGCATCACAATGTTTTTTAAAGGGGTTGCTGGGACAAGCATTACTTTAGAAATTGAATCGGAATAAAACAGGACCTCCTTTCACTTATTTAGGTGTCCTATTTACACAAGGGAGAAGAAAGGATTTCTATAATGCTATACTAGATAAGATAATTAATAGGTTACAATCTTGGAAGGGCAAAATATTATCTTTTGGAGCAAGGGCAATTTTGATCAAAAATGTCCTTCAGAGTTTACCAATACACTTGCTATCTACAGTAAACCCTCATGATGGTGTCATAAAGCAGATGCATAGGATCTTTGCTCAATTTTATTGGAGCAATACAATTGGAGGAAAATGCAGACACTGGGCATCATGGCCTCA
The DNA here is from genome assembly GCF_029784015.1 of Lycium ferocissimum. Classification (NCBI taxonomy): domain Eukaryota; kingdom Viridiplantae; phylum Streptophyta; class Magnoliopsida; order Solanales; family Solanaceae; genus Lycium; species Lycium ferocissimum. The sequence goes on from NW_026727665.1 coordinate 22,571, forward strand.
TTTATGTATTCAAGTACTTGAAGGAGAAGTAGGGTTTAGATCACTACATGATGTTTCTATGGCTTTATATTGCAAGCTTTGGTGGAATTGTAGAACCAAGCCATCATCATGGAGCGCATTTAGCGAGTAACAAGTATTGCAAGAAGGAGAATGAAGTGGTGGTGCAATGGAAGTATGAAACTCAGATATGGAAGAAGATATTGCAAGCCATGGATTTAATAGAACTCTAGTTATGGTAGCAAACAAAACTGGGCAACTCACATATTTTGGTTAACAACTGGACAGGATTGGATGCTTCTGTTACACCTCTCATGTTCATACGTTGAGTTTCGCCAAAAGCTAATTGTCCTAGTGGACAAATTTTTTTTCGAGGTCATGGGGATAGGTATGTCCATCTCGAGTATATAATGGAGTAGAACCATGTTTAGTAAGCCTCTAGGAAGGTTTAAGACTCAATCGGATCATCGGAGTTAAGTTTCGGTGGAAGTTTGCCAAAAAATCACATTCTGGCGCACTTTGTGGCACAACATGCGAGCAGCAAAGCGCGCTTTGCGGCCACGCAGTTGCTCAGCAAAGTGTGCCAGTGAAAGTTGGTGATTCTGTAAGCTTTGCGACACAACATGCGTTTAGCAAAGCACGCTTTGCGTCTAGCAAAGCTCGCCGCATGTCAGTTATTTTTTTTGGCCAGAATTTTCTAGACCACTATATATAGAACCAATTCGACCCAAATTCATTATTTTACCATTTTTGGGCATGGAAACCTCTAGAATACTCTCCACACTTCATCCACAAGAACACAAAGAAAATTGATGATCAACTTCATCAAACCAACAAGAATCAAGAGTGTGAAACACATTAAAGTCATCCAAGTCAAGAAATCCCAAGAGTAGTTGAAATAATGGTTTTGTTGTAAGAAGGATACTTCCACTCAAGACTTGTTTCTACGCTATCTAAGGTAAGTTTCATGGTATTTTCATGATGTTTGAAGTATGGATAAAACAAACACTTGGATTATGTAAAGAGTATAGAAAATGGGTCATAAATGGGTGAATAGTGTCAATAAGGAGCGGTAGTTTGGATTGAATCATGAAATGATATGCAGATTGTAAATACATTGTAAATGACATTTGTGAAACATAATAAGTATTGTATGAGAAAGAACGCGATAGTGAACCTTGATCATGACTACAGCAGAATTTGGAGTGAAATTGTGAAATGGGGCAATGCAATTAAACCATGCTTGTCGTTTATGATATTGTGATTGTTGTTATGAATGTTGGGAGTTGATATGGAATATGGAGGAAGTAGTATAAACAAAGGAAATTTCGCCCAATTTTCTCTAACTTTATTAAGCCCGTTCTTATAATTGTGTGGCTAATGTCGATACGAATTCTTCAAGGTAAAACGAGTGCGTTAAAGCCGAGAACGGCAAGCGATAGAATAGTTAAACGATTAAAGGTATGCGTAGGCTAGTCCTTTCTTCTAAGGCATGAATCTTATGGCATGATTTTCCTCCTTTCTCATGAATGTCCTATCTTTAAGCAAACTAAGAGCCCTTGTTCATGAATAGCTATACGAGACAAGAGATACGGGCGAGTATGATAAGCTTATGTCTAAAGATCCTGTGAGTTCATGATATGATGTCTTTACGAAGTTAATGATGTTGACCACGATTCATTGATGCTTTCCTCATGTACACTCACCTTAAAATGTTAGTCCTCCAAGGTGAGATATGACGACTATGATTACTTCATAACGTAATCGGGGGTCCACGACCTTATGTCACCCCGATATAGCTATGTTTGCTTCCAACTTCTAATATATGTCTTTATGATCAATGTATAATGATATTAAATTACGATAGAGCCATGCTATGCTTATGAGACTATTAATAATGATGAGTCTATGATATGTATGATGACAAATGTATGATATGTATGATGATGAGATTCCACCGCGCCTAATTGGCCGGACATGTCACCGCTAAGGCGGGCTGCTTGAGATTCCACCGCGCCTAATTCCCCGGACACGTCACCGCTATATAAGCCGTTTATGATTCCACCGTGCCTACAAGGCCGGGACATGATCACCACTAGTGGGGTGATATGATGGTTACCTGGACACGGTTGAATTTATATGATGATATATGATTGATATGATGACGCGTATGGTATGATGACGTATATATGATATGGTAAGGCATACACTATGATAATGCACATGATATGCTTATGTATGATGAATGTATATGAAATGTATATATACTTAAAAGAGTACACAAAGTTGTATCCTCATCTCATGACTTATGATTTCCTTATTATGTTTACTTCATTATCGTTTTACATACTCGCACAATGTTTGTACCGACGTCCGTTTTCTTTGGACGTCGTGTTCATGCCCAAGGTAGGCGGTGGAGACGGTGTGCATCCACAGGAGCTATTAGCCGCATTTGAGAGCACCCCACTTTTCCGTGAGGTGCCGTTGATTATTCTTTTGGTACATATATGTATATATTCATGATTTGGGCACGACGGGGTCCTGTCCCGCCCATATGTCTAGTACTCTAGTAGAGGCTCGTAGATGCGTATGTGTGGGCAATATGGTCTCACTGGTCCTTATGTATATGTATGTATATATATATATATATTATTATTTTGATAGCCGAAGGGCTTATGGTTATAAAAGCAAATGTGTTTCAAATGTTAATAGTTTTTGGCGATCACGAGCAGTATTATAAATGAGAGCAGATAAGTAACGGAATGAGTGGTGTTCGGTAGTTAGCCCCAGATACCCGTCATGGCCCGTAGCCGGGTCGTGACAGCTTCATATTATGCAGCATAAGGGGAATCTTATGAAGAGAACATTCAAAATGTTCATCAGCATGGAAGATGGAATAATGCTAAATTAGCATGATTGGTTTCGGAAGAGGTAATAGAGCACGTCATATCCATAATACCACCACCAAATGAGGAAAATGAGATGGATAAGCCATGGTGGTTATTAGATACAAAGGGAGAGTTCACTGTTAAATCAGCTTGGGAGTATATGAGATTCAGAAGTTTAAGGAATGAGAAGTATAGATACATGTGGATAAAAAGAGCTTCCATTTAAGATATCCTTTTTCATGTGGAGGTGTTGGAAGTTTAAACTTACGATGGATGATGTTTTGAGGAGAGTGAAGTATAATATAGTATCTAGATGTTGGTGTTGTTCAAATCCTAAGGATGAGACAATCTAACATCTATTTGCTACATCTTTTATTGCTAACAGGACCTGGTCCTATTTTTGTTCTTTTGCAGGTATCAATGTGTAGGGATTACAATTAAAACGATCATATTGAAATGGTGGTAAGCCCCTATTAATAAGAGACTAAAGACAATATTTCTAGTTGTTCATACTGTAACCATATGGGGGTTGCGGAAAAGAAGGAATGCAATAAAGTATAAGACTAAGGGATCACTTTGAAGATGCATTTATCTGATTTGTGGAACTTTGCAGAGACTGGTGCAATATAGGAATCCCTTCATCAAACAAGTACCACACAGATGGGGGGATATGATCTAACTACTAGAGAAGTGCAAACCAAGACTGAAGGTTACTAAAGTCAAGTGACAATTTCCACCAGCAGGTTGGATCATTTGCAACACCGATGGTGTCTCTAGAGGCAATCCTGAAAGGAGTTCATATGGGTTTTGCTTGAGAAATGAAGAAGGGGATCTAATTTATGCACATGCTGAGAGATTGGTATGGTATAAATACTGAAGCAGAGTATCTGGCAATAGTGGAAGCTTTGAGGTATTCCAAAGAAAATGATCTGAATCACATCCTAATTGTATGCATTCTAAGTTACTACAGAAGATATTAAGTAAGGGATGGAAACCACCATGGAGTATTGCATGATGGATTGAAGAAATCATGGAGATTGATAGGACTATGCACATTCAATATTCACATATATTGAGAGAGGGCAACAAATTAGTAGTATGCATGGCTAATCAAGTAATAGACAAATAACAGTCAAATGTCAAAATTTCTTGGAGTTAGACAGTGATAAGAGGAGGACACTCAACAGTGAAAAATCTCAAATCACTTATCTTCGAATTAGATCTAAAAAATGTAGCTAATATAGAGGAGTATTGCAACACAATCACGGCAACAACATAACTATTTAGCTTCAACAAGGAACATAATAAAAGCATAAATGGGAAAACTAGTCGATGAACAATATATACAACAAATCAAGCGCCTAGCAAAGATCAAGCACACAAACAATTGGGAGATACGAGAATCAGGAGAGGTTGAACAACAAAGAAGGAAAATCCTAACAGATGGACAACCTCGAATCAATATGCAACAACTCAAACAAGGAAGTACAGCAAGTAATTAATACAGCGGGTCATTTTCTCAAGGACAAATGTAGAGAACTCAGATGAACAAGGAGAAAGGAGGAGGTGATCGTACCTTGTTCCACCGGAGAGCAGCAGTGGCGACAGATTTACCATGGACAAGCAATAATAAGAGGGAATCAAAGAGAAGAGCATCAAATCGCCATTGATGACCAACAATGAGGAGAGAAAAGTGGTGATTCAATTTGGAAACCTAACAAATATTATTTGTTGCTACACTAGTTATTTCCTTTTCTTTCTTTTTTTTCCTTTTCTGCATTTTGCTATTTTGGACCCCTTTGCTTTTGAATAATAAAAAATAACCCCTAGGGGTTTTAGTTGGAAAAAATATATATTAGTAAAAGATTATTATTATAACTTCAACAAGCCAAAATTTAACAAAAAAATACCTCCTTGTTTAACTACACCATAAACCACCAACTTGGTCATATGGTCAAAAGTTCTTTTTGGATATTATGTAGATGTGAAACTATCAATCTTCATCAACAGAAAATCATTGTTAATTCAGCTAATTATATTGAAATCTATGTTCATATTGTTTTTTTGGATATTAGTTACAAATGAGCAATCAACATTTAATCTTTTTAGATTCTGTTAATCGTACTTCAGAAGATCACGCATAAATTCAATATCTTGTAATAGTCAACTTAGTCTCTTCTACATCTCTATATGACGTCTGACGTCTCCCTTATAGTAGCAAAGGTGTCATACACCTAGCAGATCAAGTTCACTTTTTGGAGTTACATTGTGTTCAATAGTTTGATTTTTCAAAACAACCTAACATCAATGCCAAATTAAGGATGCATCAAAAAGTTGTTCAACAAACTTTGTTGGTGCTATATTTCCTTTTGAGTTATTATGTAGTACAAGGAGAGAGAAATATATCCAAATTAGAGGACGAGGAGTTAGAAAAACTGCTAAAACTTTTGAACAAGCTGGCAGTCAAAATTCTTAAGGTTTTTTTTGGGTTCATTGTAGTCGTAAGTCTCTTGAGACATTATTATTTTTACGGAAAGGCTCAAATATGCTATTGAACTATCGGAAATGGTTTATTTATGCCACCCGTCAATAGTTTGGCTCATTTATGCCATCGTTGTTACCAAAATGGCTCATCTATGCCATCACCGTTACCAAAATGGCTCATTCATGCCATTTTTCATTAACACCAATTTTACAATACCAGAAATGACATGTGACCTCCAATTAGAGGTCCATGTTTTTTAATTAACCCAGCCCAATTTGAAATCCCAAATTAATAAAAAAATCTGACCCAAATTAATGAAAAATGGCATGAATGAGTCATTTTGGTAACGGCGGTGGCATAAATGAGCCAAACTATTGATGAGTGGCATAGATGAGCCATTTTCGATAGTTCGATGGCATACTTGAGCATTATTTTTATTTGATAATATCAATTTTGTAGGAGAAAAAAACTAATATTCCTCTGTCACTTAGTTTTTGGGAAATGGACCTTACTTTCTTTTCCATTTTTCGAATTTTTCGTTGTACTTGAAAATTGTGAACCTTCTACACTATAGTACTCTTTACACACACACCCCTATTTTGACTTCAAGGTCAAATATCAATATATTAAAAGGAAAAGGCTCAAATATATCATTGAACTAACGGAAATGACTCATTTATGCCACTCATCAATAGTTTGGCTCATTTATGCCATTGAACGATTGGAAATGGCTCATTTATGCCACTCATCAATAGTTTGGCTCATTTATGCCATCGCCGTTACCAAAAATGACTCATCCATTCCATTTTCATTAACGCCAATTTTATAATTCTAGATATGACATGTGGCCTCCAATTAAAGGTACGTCGTTTAATTAAATCAGCCCAATTTGAAATCCCAAATTAATAAAAAATTTGACCCATACACTCGACCCACCCACAACCATCTAGTTGGAGGTAACGTATCATATCTGGTATTGTAAAACCGGCGTTAATAAAAAATGGCATAGATGAGTCATTTTGGTAACAGTGATGGCATAAATGAGCCAAACTATTGATGAGTAGCATAAATGAGTCATTTCCGATAGTTCGATGGCATAAATGAGCCAAACTATTGACGAGTGGCATAACTGAGCCATTTCCGATGTTTCGATGACATATTTGAGTCTTTTCCGTAAATTAAATAACAGAAGGAGTAGTATCACCATCTACTAACCATTGCCTCTCTGAGATTGTTTTGTGTTTAAAATTTACCTATTCAATGACAAGATGTGTAATTACTGTTATTTAAATTACTTGTTTCATGGATTTTTTGTTTGCAGACTAACCATGGGGATATATATGATTGTGTAGATTTTTGCAAACAACCTACATTTGATCACCCGCTGTTGAAGGACCATAATTTTCATCCTAAGGCATATCTCCACTCTCTTTCCATTTACGTTCAACTTTTTTTCTAAACATTTGGTGTGACAGATGAAACCCACTTTATCTAGGATAAAGAAAAATTCAAGTGATTCAACAACTAGCAAGTCATCGACAATATGGTCCAAAGACAGAGGTTGTCCTTTTGGCTGTTCCTATGAAGAGAATTGCAAAAGATAATCTTATAAGACAAAGACGCATGCCACCGCCATCAGATGTCGCATTCGACGCTCACTTTGATATCGTAAGATAATTTATGAACAATTTACTGCCTTTTCTTGAATAATTCATACCTAAACATTAGAAGTCATTACTTAAGAATCTATTTATTTATAGATAAGAAAAACAGTTACTACACAAACATACAAAGCGTAATCAATATATAATATAAAGCTAGGCATAGACAATCCTATGTGGCACCTCTTTATGGCCGCCATTGGCGTTTATCTTTTTTTGGCTTGTTTCTATTTTTTTCTATTTATGTGCTATATTAAAAAGTTCAAAAGTCATTTATGTGTTAGGTAAATGGGTGCTCCAAATTAAATGAGTATTTATTGTTATATTAGTACATATTTTCCCTTCTTTTTTCCCCAGTTATTGCATCCCATTATACCCATTTCATTTTGGGAAGTTTCTATAACATTAATTATATTTTAATAGTTCATAAATAACCTTTAAGTGGATAGTTCATTTTCTTTCTCCTTGTAGCTAAGGTCTTTAGATGTCCCAAATTTGGATTCTGTGTTAGTAACCATCTTAATAAAAAATAGAAGATGTAACATTTTCACTTTCTCCTTTACTTTATGTTCATCTGAAAAGTGAACAAGTCATAAATTTTTAAATCAATTGTACAGGTGCTGAAAATTTCTTTGTGGATTCTAAGTCTAATGCATGACAAAAACGTATCACATTTATCTCATCAATGTAGTAAATTTCTGGTAAGAGTTCTATATTCATTTCCCAATTTCTTTTGTTTTATTCTCTCTCTTTTGTGTTAATCCATGTCCATTTCTACATTTTTGTAATTCTTCATTTGCCAATTACTTTTTTTCTTTGTTTTTCTTTGTGTTAACCAATATCTCCATTCGTCATCTTTATATTAAGTTTGTCTACATGTAACTTAATATTAAGTTTGCAGACTGAAAAATGTGACTCCAGGATCGTGGCATATAAAGATATCAAGCGACAAGAGTTTAATTTGTCATAGAGTACGTTGGAGAAGGTGGAATTCGATCTTTGTCCACTTTTTAGTTATATTGAAGCATTATTCATGTATTTGTGAATTGTGAACTTCACTCACTAAAGAAATATGCTCACACTGCAGTTATTGATGATAAAAACATTTGAAGAAGCACTCCGGAAAATAAAGTCACAACGGAGAAATCAATCAGGATATATATGGTGATTGATGCCACTTACAAAGGCAACAAATTCAAATACATTAGTCATAATTAGGGGTGTACATGGACCGGGTTGGTTCGGTTTTTTAAATACCAAACCAAACTAATTGCATCAGGTTTTTTAATTTATACACCAAACCAAACCAATAAAATTCGGGTTTTTCAAACTCCTCGGATTTTCTCAAGTTATTCGGTTTTTAAGCAGTTTTTCGGGTTTTTTGGGTTTTTTTTTGGAATAGTCTTGATACAAAATATATAACTTTTACTTCAAATATTTCTTTAGTCCTAGTAAGATACAACTATATAATTAAGGTGTTTCATAAGAAAATAACACAAAATGCGAGAAGAGTGATGACATTGTAATAAAATATTCAATAAAAAAGATAATAAATCAAGTTAAAATAAATATTGCTAATTAATAAGCCATAAAGAAAATGACCATAATCTTTTTTTTTTTTATATATATAAAGCAACCACTAAATGGCTTAGTGGCTTTTATTTATTACTATACTTTCTAAAAAGAGTTCATTACAGTATAACACTAACCCAAACGACAACAAAACCCAACAACCAAAAAATCAGAAGAAAACCCTAGATCTGCACATTCTCCATCATCATCTTCTTATCCAAGTGCATCTCCAGCTGGTCTTGCTCAAGATTGAATCTTCGATTTGTGTTAGTGGGCATTTCAATTTCATATCTTTTTCGATCTTGGGGAGCTAGCTACCGACTAATTATGAAGATTTCCCCAAAAATAAGCTTCTCGTTTCTTGTTCCTCCTGAATTATTGGTATTGACCTTCACTTGTGTTGTTGAGTTGCTAAGCTCCGATCCATTTCTGCTAGTGATAGTCTTCTCCTTTATTGATTGTTTGAAATTTGTAGAATCCTCCTGAGCAGGTGATGTAATCTGTGAAAAATTGAGCTTGCTGATCTTGTTTAAGTAGCATTTTCTTAGCCCGTAATTGACCCCATATTTTTGTCCCTCTAAGCTCTCACCAAAGACATGGTTAACAATCACAAAAAGATATCTCAAGGCCGTCAAAGAACTAAA
>NW_026727666.1:0-31556 GCF_029784015.1 Lycium ferocissimum
CCCCGTTTTTTCGACATAAGCATGAAATGTACCTCATCGTAGTAATGGAGTGTCGGAGACGTCCCATGATGTTTTGAAGGCACAAACCATGGAAAGTACGTAACAATGAAGATAAAGGGTGAATTACGACCTCGTAGTCAAATGTGTCGGGAAAGAGTATTTTTGAAACACGAGAACATGGCCATTATTAGTATAATGAATGACAAATATCATGTATGGAGAGTTTTCGGAATATTTCGAGATCGAGTAAATTGAAGAAAATAAGTTCGACGAAAATTTGAGAAATCTTTGGGCGAATTTTTAGTCAACTTTGGAGGCGCACATCTCATAGTATATGTAGAGTTTTAAGGCGTTTTAAAAGCCTAAAATGAAGTTCGCCGAGTCTAGTTTATAATGCAACAAACCGTTCATTGATAGGACATCGGAGTAGAGAATTATAGATGTTACAAACTGAACTATCGACGCAGAAACATCATTTCTGCAGTACCGACTTTGGCAGTTTTTTCCTCTGTACTCTTGTCTTAATCATACTATTACTTCTTTTAACTATAAGCTCGTCATAATTAATCCCTGCTTATCAATTCAGTCGGTACCTTAAATAACACTCCATCAAGATTTACCAGCCCCTTTTTAAAACATCTCTTAGGATTACAAGCCCTCTCCAAATTCTTTTTACCATATCGATATCGACCTTCTAATTATTATTATCCTCAATTCAGCAATTAACTTCTTTCTCGATGTCGAAACCGTACTCGCAACTTAGTCAAATCCTATCATTACTACTAGTACGACCTTTCAAGTCATATCACGAACCTATATCTCATTCTCTTTTATTTCCCGGGAAAATTTTGGCGAGTTTCCTGCGCGTAATTGTTACTATCTCAAACACCCCACGCAGAAATACCAACAATGCCTCACGGGGCCAACATATATATATATGTATATCATATCATATCACGGCCACACGGCTCAATATCAACAATGATACATTAAAAATGATGAACATACCTCGTATGCCTCGCTCTGCTAACCTTTTGTTACACTTTCTTATTTACTTTCCCTTTTAATCTTCAACTTGTTTGTCAATCGTACTTCAGTATCCTACCCGACATATATCTTTCACACCTTTGCTTACCTGCGTGCTTTGTAACTCCCAATATCGCTAGTCACTTTCTTATGTCGATGCCATTCTTCTTCTGAAATCAAAGGTTAGTATAAGGAATCTCATTCCCTATGACTTGGCTCTATGGCACGATCTCAGATGTGAAAGAAGAGTAACCACCCTAGATGCCCCGTAGCCTCTTGTTTATAAATGTGGCGCGCTTCACACCATAAACAGGACTCTGCGAAACACGACTTTGCGGTGACCCCTGTGACGACGAAGCCGGGATACCAATTTGTCACACCCCAACTTTTGATAGGGCATGATGGGCCCCCGACCCTTACTTAGGGCCGAGCGAACCCGCTAATCCTCATGATACTCATAATCTTACTGGACTCTTAAATCATGAAATGAATGCACAATGTTAGCTTTTAAAAAACATGCTTTTCGTCCTTCTCAAATCAAGTAAAATCTGTAATCATATGAAATACGCCAATATAATGCATAATGATACATCGGCTTACGGAAGCCGCTTACAAGGCCGACGTGTTATATACGTGACTGCAGTACGCAAAGTCTCTAACAAAATCAACATACCATAACATAGATACTCGACTCGGCGGACCTTTCTGGGAGGAAATGGAGCTCGCCAATCCGGTGAACATCTTCTACTAATATCCTCTACTCATCGTATACACACAAGTGGCATGAAATGCGACCCCGAAGAAAGGGGTCGATTTAAATATGTCTTGAGTATATAAAGCATGAAATACGTAAAACGGGGGTCATAACGAAGTAAGAAGTACGAGAAAGTGAGCATAATAACGAGAATACCAAAATGCTTGCATTTGAAATACAAATCATGCATAAGAAGTACGGAAAACAAGTATAATAACCGAGAATGCCAAAATGCTTACTCTTGAAATACGGTCATGCGAATGTCGAAATTATATGTATCATATTCGGCCCATTATGGGCCTCGACGGACGGAACATGGTCGCCACCCCGTCTTTGGCGCCATAACATCATACTCCGGAATATTGCATAACTCCGTAACACATCATACTCCAGAAAACACATCATACTCCGTAACACATCATACTTCGTAACACATCATACTTCGGAATATAGCATAGTGCGCACGATGACATAACCGGCCCGGGACTCGGCGAAAGATGTAACAACAGTATGCATGAGCAGAGTAGTGAGAAACCATATGCATATAAATCCTCTTTTAAGACTCAATAGATAAGTAGACAAATCAACGCTCGAGTATCAAACGATAGTCATGTTAAATCCGTTCTAAATGCCATTAGGACTGCGTTAAAAAGAATCTTAGGGATCGTAGACATGTATCAAACCAATCCGAGCTCGCCCATGAAAGTTACGGGCATAATACGTTATAGAATCCTGTACGTATGTATCAAGGCAATCCGAGCCCATTTATTAAAGTTAGGGACATTATTCAACATAAAATCTTTTAGGAACAAGAGCTCTACTATTTTAAGAATGCTAACGTCAGGAAGTGAATAAGAATCGTAGACATGCTCTGAACTTAAGAATGGAGTTACCCCAAGGCTCGTATCATATCATATCTGTTATATCCCGCATTTTAGTGCAATCGGATAATTCGAGACAATCGCGGGAGAACGACAAGCAAGGCCACATTTTTATTTTGATAAGCATATGAATGACTTATGACATATTTAGAAGCGAAATTATTGAGTAAGGTCAAGGGCATAAAGGGAAGTTCGTAATAAGCCTCGTGGAATTATGGAGGAAGACGAAGGGTAAATTTGGAATGTCGGGAATTAGTTTCGGGAAATTATAAAAAGGATCGGTAGCTAATTGGGCTCAACAAAAATTAAAAGGAGATGAGGCCAAAAGCTTGGGGGTGGCCGGCCATGCATAATTGGCCCAAGCCCACCATAATTAATTCATGTGTTGAATTAATATAAGATGACTAAGTCATCTTATTTCCTACAATTCTCTAGAAATTTCATGAAGCAAGAACAAGAGAAAAAGAAGGAGAAAAAGTTATAGGCCATTCGGCCATAGCACAACCAACAAGAACCTTGGCAAAATTTTCTCCAAAAAATTTCTTTCTACCAATTAAAGAGTCCCTACAAGGTGAGGTGGTCTTTGGAGCAAGAGGAGAACATATTCATACAAGTTATAGTTTCTAGCTAAGTAAAGAATTGAAGAGAAGGTAAGAATTCATTTTTTTTTTATGTATATTGGATGTTGTGCTTGTTGTAGGGTATGAAATGAGTGAAATTCGTGTGTGTGGAAATATGTGTGTGGTGCCGTGACCCATGTGGCTAGGCCGTGAGTGTGTGTGTGTGTTGTATGCAAGAATCAATTTATTTTATGTGTTATAGGTGATTATGCATGTTGAAGTATGTAAAGGTTGATGAAATTCATGGAAATGTGAAAGGAACATGTTGTGGCCGTGAGTTACACAATGCATGCATGGCCGTGTATAATTGTTGAATTGTGGAGGAAATGGATTGATGTTACTTAGTATGTTGGTATGGTGTCGTCGGAAAATATGTTATAAGGTTGTTATTGTTTTCATTGAAGTTGGAAAGTTTTTGAAAGAAGTAGTAAATTGATTGAATATGGAATGGTTAGTATTGTTGTTGAGTTGTGTTAATAGTTTGGCCGGGTTTGAATTCCCGGGGTGTTGTTGATTGAAAACTTGCTAAGTTGAATGTTGAGGACGGTGTATTTGTAGAGGAAATGCTGCCGAAATTTCGGTAGCCAAGCATTGCCTTAAGATTTCAACCCTAAGTGTTCTAATAAGAATTTTGGTAAACATGACCAATTTGCAGATTTTGACGAAATTGCAACGTGAATTTGGAATAGCTAAAGGAGAGAAAAGAGGTATGTAAGGTTTCCCCCTTCCTTTCTTGGCATGTTCTTAGATGTATAGGCTTGCTTTCGCGCCTCGGGGACCTTCCTAACTCTTTAAATCCACAAATGAAAACAAATCACTATTCATTCGGTAGAAGATTGAACCCAAAAGTGCATGAATTGTTGAGGAAATGTCTAAACATCCTAGAACTTGCAAAAGGAGACCCGATTACCCTAAGACCTTCACAAGTAACGTCACGACACGTATTATATAAGTTATGTACGCCACCTCATTTGACCCGAGGTGGGCCCCTTTGTTCCGGATCTTCCTTGTTGTCTGTTGGCTTATTGTAAAGTAGAATCCAATGGAAACTTTTGATTCGTATTCCGTCCTCAAAAGACAAGTACTGTAACCATGCTAACAAGGATATTCCTGTGATGGCTGTCACACCCAGACTTCACTAGGGTGTGATGGGCACCCGACCCCGTGTACGGAGCCGAGCGAACCCGCTAACTCTTATTACCTATATGAACTCTTGGATTCTTAAGACAAAATGAAGTAAAATACATAGTAAATTTTTTTTTCTTGTTGAAAATCTTTTCGTCATTTCTCAAAGTAAATACAAACTTGAAAATATGAGAGCTCGTATAATAAAACACGTCAACCGGTGAAACTCTTTTTAAAGCCGACACCTTAGACCCACGACTGTCCGCAAAGTCTCTAACGTAATCGATATCATAGCACGCGCGCGCCGACTCGGCTACGCTCCTGAGCAAACGGAGTTCGCCAACTTCGCCGAACATCTTCTATGCTAACTTTGCGTCGTCCGGGTGTACCGCGCGGCATGAAACGCAGCCCCCGAAGAAGAGGGGGTCGGTACGAGCGATGTACCGAGTATGTAAGACATGAATAATAACATAGTAAGGAATATAAACGTGAATAAAACAGATATCGTATCGTGAGATCAGGTTAATATAACTCGTGCATAGGAACACCCTTTTCGGGGGCGGATATCATGCATGCTTGTTGTATTTTTTTGAAAACAAAGCATTTCTTTTCGTAGGCATAGAAAGTAGAATTTATATCGTATCATAATGTATCATAGCATAGCATAGTATATCATAGTATCATAGCATAGCATAGTATATCATAGTATCGTAGCATGGCATAGATACCATAGTATCATAGCATAGCATAGTATATCATAGTACCGAATATATCGGCCCGCCCACATAGTATATTCCCGCGTCCGGCATCCCGCGTCGGGATGATATCAAGTCAAGTACGGATACATGCACCGGCGTAGTATAACCCGCCGCTTATAAATACCGCTCTTTTTCCCCGCTTTTCCCCAAATACATTTTTATACATATATATATATATCATAGCATGCGTGGGAGCCCAAGAAAAGTCAGCACTTATCGGAGTGACGTAAGGTCGGAACCCTCCGATTGCTTTATGGAGTAATCATGGTCGCTTTGTCTCACCAAGTGAGGACGGTGATCATAAGGCGAGAATATCAACATAGAACGTGTCATAGCATATCGGGTTATAGACATGGCATAGCCGACATCGTAGAATCATAGGTAAGAGGAATCATAGTCACCATAGAATCATGGGTATCATAGAATCGTAGTAGTCATAGGATCACGGTCTTCTTAGATCGTAGTCGTCATAGGATCATAGTATTCATAGGTCATATAGGCATCCTAGATTCATAGTCATCGTAGGATTTTAGTCGTTGTTATTTCGAGGTCCAAAATTGGCAACATTATAGAACTTAGTTTTTTTTTAAAGAAAAATGTATATTTTGGAAAATGGCAATATTGTAAAACTTGGTTTTTGAAGAGAAAGAATATTTTGGAAAACACTTGTAAACTTTTAGGAAGGAAAATCATGTTTGGAATCGAGGGATTAGTTAAAACAATTATGCTTTAGTAGTTAAAATAATAACCAAAAACTTTTTCTTAACTATAGAATGAAAATAAGTCAAAAGGGACAATAAGAAAGAATTCGGGAATAGTGGGCCCGCCTCGGTCGAATGAGGCGGCGTAGACAATTTACATGTAATACGTTTCATAGTATTGCTTTATGAAAGCCTTAGAGTGATCGGGTCTTATTCTTGCACGTACTAGGGTGTTTCGACCTTTCTTACACCTTTCGGGCTCTTTTGGTTCAATGTTCTTGAATGAATAGTGACTATTTTTCAACCTCGGATTTCTAGAGTTAGGGAAGTCCCGAGACACGTATTCAAGCCTATAACATCTAAGACATGCCAAAGAAAGAAAGTGAGGCCTTACATACCTTTTTCCGCTTCTTATGCTTCTCCAAATTCGAGCTCCCAAATCCGCCAAAAATCTACAAATGGTCACATTTACCAAATCTTGGTTAGAAGCCTTTAGTGATTGAATCTTAAGGTACACTTGCCTACGAAATTTGCAAACATTTCCTCGTAAATACACCGTCCCGAGAATATGGCTCGCCCAATTTTGATAACAACAACAACCCGAGAATGGAACTCGGCCACAATATCAACAATAATGTCAACAATCTTACTAACAACATTCCATTCATATTCAATTCATATGACTTTCAAAACGATTCAATCAACATACTACTTCGCCCAACACCTTCCAAATCAATAAGAATAATAACAATACATTTCTTTCTTCCCAATTCATAAACAACAACCAAATATTACATAAAATTGGTCCAACAAGGCGCCCCCCAAACCGGCCCTTACACACAGCCAACCTCCAAACATACAATTTCATGAGTTTCATTCATATTTTCCACGCATTACAACAACACACAAACATGTTGAACATAATTAATTCCTTACTCCAACATAACACACATACACTACACCTACACGGCCGCCCTTCCACCTTTGTATTTCCATGAAGTTCATTTATGTTTACCTACTATAACATGCACAAACCATTCACAACAACATCAACCAACACTAAATAAAATTAGTTCTACACTTCTACACCTTACTACATATTTTCGGCCACACCTATGCATACACAACATCATGAATTTCGTCCATTTCAACACACCACAACCTATTCAAACGTCCATAGCACACATAACATAAGAGAATAAGAATTGAACATCATCTTCACCTTACCTCTTCCTCGGCTAGTGCTTCCTTCGCAAGAACGGATGGTTTTCTCGTTCCAACAACTTCCCCACGTCGTAGGGGACTCTCCAATTAGTATGAAAGCTAGGAAAAACAGATTTTTCTTGATCAATTTTAGATTTCGGTTCGGCCACCCCTCTTCGGTCAGTCCACCTTCTCTCTTTTTTTTTTTTTTTGTTTTGTTTGTTCTCTTTCTCTTCCACTTTCTTGAATTAAAAAGATGACCACACACACATGTTTATATATATATTGCATGCATGTGAGGGGCACATGCTCCCCTCTCTCCACTTCTCTAGATTTTTCCCTCTCTCTCTCTTTTTCTTGAAATTTCTTGAAAATCAACAAGAAGACTAAGTGTCTTCTTAAGCAAGTTTCGTCCATGCAATTTTCATAATTTACAATTAACCCCCGATTTAATAAAATATGGCACACCATTCGCCACATGGCATCCTCCAAGAATTTTTTTCAAGACTTCTTGTGAAATTCCCATTTTGCCCTTAGCCTTCCATAATATTCCCATGAACCCTTTTCCGAATTTTCCTTTTTACTCTTAACCTTTCTCATTATTTCCATACTACCAACGTCCATAAATAATGCTCATAACCTACTAATGCATTAAAATAATTCTAGAACATAGTCTTGTCCTTGACTTCTCGCCATTAACTCGGGATATGCAAATGTGCAAAAATGCGAGGTGTAACATCCTTCCCCCCTTTTGGAACATTCGTCCTCGAATGTTCAACTAGTCTTACAGGGTCGCATAGGCACCTCGGGGGAGCTCCCTTTTCGAAGTTATTTTCCATCCTTCATCTTAGCTCTTAAGCTATCTAATACCGTTCTTTTGTGTCATACTCTTTCTTTTATATGCGTCCATTTCTCACAGCGTCGCACTACTCAAAGTTTGTGCGAACTTCTCATAGTACCTTAAACATTATCCGGACTTCTATCCACCATTATCGGTTTCGGTCTCACGACTTATTTCCATGAAGGGGTTTCATTTGTAGCCCACAAAATACGTCCAAACGCTGTTCAAGCCTATCCTAATTCTAGGGCTATGATGTACTTCCTGTTTTTTCGCCGAGCAAGTCTGTCTTGTCCTACGCGTCTTCTTACGATCTCCAATTATTCCATACACTCTAGTTTTCCTTAGGTTGCTCCAGCCTCCTGTTGTCTCTGATGTTCGAATATGTAGAATTTCTTATAAACTTCCCAGGGGGTCACCCGTCCAGAATTGCTCCCACGGGCACGCTTAACCCAAAAACTTCACCGGAATTCGGTGCCTTATTGTCGATATTTTCCGTCCACTTTTTCACATGGCCTACTACGCGGTGCGAAGCCAGCAGAGAGCTTTACAATTTTCGAGATATCTTCGTAATACGTCCTTTTTTTCTTCTATAATGACCGTTTTGCCCCCTTTTTTTAACTCACGATGTTCACCTTTCGCCCGCATGTATGGCTATTTCCTGTACGGCGCCCGGCTCCACGTAATAGAACAAGTATATTAATCCGGCTTCACCTTTTCGATCTCCATATCATTCTCGCCCTTTTCCACCGATATCGGGCGCCTACGGGGACCGACGATTAATATAAGGAATCTTATTTCCTGTGTCTTGGCTCTATCGCACGATCATAGGACGGAAAGAAGGTCAACGGTTCCTAAATGCCCCGCGACCTCCATTTATAAATGTGGCCGGCTTCGCACCCATAAACGAGGACTCTCACCGGACACGACTTTGCGAACAACCCTTGGGCCGGGCACACTCGAGTACCACTTTGTCACACCCGGACTTCACTAGGGTGTGATGGGCACCGACCCCGTGTACGGAGTAGAGCGAACCCGCTAACTCTTATTACCTATATGAACTCTTGGATTCTTAAGACAAAATGAAGTAAAATACATAGTAAATTTTTTTCTTCTTGAAAATCTTTTCGTCATTTCTAAAGTAAATACGGCTTGAAAATATGAGAGCTCGTATAATAAAACACGTCAACCGGTGAAACTCTTTTTTTAAAGGCGACACCTTAGACCCACGACTGCCTCGCAAAGTCTCTAATCAGAATCGTATATCATAGCACGTACGCGCGCCGATCAAGCACTCCAGCAAACGAGTTCGCCAACTTCGCCGAACATCTTCTATGCTAACTTTGCGTCGTTCGGTGTACCGCGCGCATGAAACGCAATTTCCTGAAGAAGAGGGGTCAGTACGACGATGTACTGAGTATGTAAGACATGAATATTAACATAGTAAGGAATATAAACGTGAATAAACGGATATCGTATCGTGAGATCAAGAATATAACTTTTATGCATAGGAACACCCTTTTCGGGCGGATATCATGCATGCTTGTTGTATTTTTTTGAAAACAAAAGCATTTCTTTTCATAGGCATAGAAAGTAGAATTTATATCGTATCATAATGTATCATAGCATAGCATAGTATATCATAGTATCATAGCATAGCATAGTATATCATAGTATCATAGCATGGCATAGTATACCATAGTATCATAGCATAGCATAGTATATCATAGTACCGAATATATCGGCCTGCCCACATAGTATAATTCCGCACACCGGCATCCCGCGTCCGGATGATATCAAGTCAAGTACGGATACGCACCGTGAGTATAACCCGGCGCCTATAGCGCTCGCCTTTTTCCCAGCTTTTCCCCAAATACATTTTTATACATATATATATATATATCATAGCATGCGGGGAGCCCAAGAAAAGTCGGTACTTATCGGAGTGACGTAAGGTCGGAACCCCTCCGATTGCTTTATGGAGTAATCATGGTCGCTTTTGTCTCACCTTGAAGGGACGCGTGATCATAAGGCGAGAATATCAACATAGAACGTGTCATAGCATATCGGGTTATAGACATGGCACCGTACATCGTAGAATCATAGGTAAGAGGGAATCATAGTCACCATAGAATCATGGGTATCATAGAATCGTAGTAGTCATAGGATCACACGGTCTTGTAGGATCGTAGTCGTCATAGGATCATAGTATTCATAGGGTCATAGGCATCCTAGATTCATAGTCATCGTAGGATTTTAGTCGTTGTTCGTGTCATAAAAATTGGCAACATTATAGAACTTAGTTTTTTTTTTAAAGAAAATGTATATTTTGGAAAATGGCAATATTGTAAAACTTGGTTTTTGAAGAGAAAGAATATTTTGGAAAACACTTGTAAACTTTTAGGAAGGAAAATCATGTTTTGGAATCGAGGGATTAGTTAAAACAATTATGCTTTAGTAGTTAAAATAATAACCAAAAACTTTTCTTAACTATAGAATGAAAATAAGTCAAAGGGGACAATAAGAAAGAATTCGGGAATAGTGGGCCCGCCTCGGTCGAATGAGGCGGCGTAGACAATTTACATGTAATACGTTTCATAGTATTGCTTATGAAAGCCTTAGAGTGATCGGGTCTTATTCTTGCACGTACTAGGGTGTTTCGACCTTTCTTACACCTTTCGAGGCTCTTTTGGTTCAATGTTATTCTTTCGAATGAATAGTGACTATTTTTCAACCTCGGATTTCTAGAGTTAGGGAAGTCCCCGAGACACGTATTCAAGCCTATAACATCTAAGACATGCCAAAGAAAGAAAGTGAGGCCTTACATACCTTTTCCGCTTCTTATGCTTCTCCAAATTCGAGCTCCAAATCCGCCAAAAATCTACAAATGGTCACATTTACCAAATCTTGGTTAGAAGCCTTTAGTGATTGAATCTTAAGGTACACTTGCCTACCGAAATTTCGGCAGCATTTCCTCTGTAAATACACCGTCCCGAGAATATGGCTCGGCCCAATTTTGACAACAACAACCCGAGAATGGAACTCGGCCACAATATCAACAATAATGTCAACAATCTTACTAACAACATTCCATTCATATTCAATTCATATGACTTTCAAAACGATTCAATCAACATACTACTTCGCCCAACACCTTCCAAATCAATAAGAATAATAACAATACATTTCTTTCTTCCCAATTCATAAACAACAACCAAATATTACATAAAATTGGTCCAACAAGGCGACCCCAAACCAGCCCACACACTATGCCAACCTCCAAACATACAATTTCATGAGTTTCATTCATTTTCCACGCATTACAACAACACACAAACATGTTGAACATAATTAATTCCTTACTCCAACATAACACACATACACTACACCTACACGGGCCGCCCTTCCACCTTTGTATTTCCATGAAGTTCATTTATGTTTACCTACTATAACATGCACAAACCATTCACAACAACATCAACCAACACTAAATAAAAATTAGTTCTACACTTCTACACCTTACTACATATTTTCGGCCACACCTATGCATACACAACATCATGAATTTCGTCCATTTCAACACACCACAACCTATTCAAACGTCCATAGCACACATAACATAAGAGAATAAGAATTGAACATCTTCTTCACCTTACCTCTTCCTCGGCTAGTGCTTCCTTCGCAAGAACGGATGGCTTTTCTCGTTCCAACAACTTCCCCACGTCGTAGGGGACTCTCCAATTAGTATGAAAGCTAGGAAAAACAGATTTTTCTTGATCAATTTTAAGAATGGCTGGTTCGACTGTACCCCTGTCGTCGTCCACCTTCTCTCTTTTTTTTTTTTTGTTTTGTTTGTTCTCTTTCTCTTCCACTTTCTTGAATTAAAAAGATGACCACACACACATGTTTATATATATATTGCATGCATGTGAGGGGCACATGCCCCCTCTCTCCACTTCTCTAGATTTTTCCTCTCTTTTTCTTGAAATTTCTTGAAAATCAACAAAGTTAAGACTAAGTGTCTTCTTAAGCAAGTTTGGTCCATGCAATTTTCATAATTTACAATTAACCCCCCATTTAATAAAATATGGCACACCATTCGGCCACATGGCATCCTCCAAGAATTTTTTCAAGACTTCTTGTGAAATTCCCATTTTGCCCTTAGCCTTCCATAATATTCCCATGAACCCTTTTCCGAATTTTCCTTTTTACTCTTAACCTTTCTCATTATTTCCATACTACCAACGTCCATAAATAATGCTCATAACCTACTAATGCATTAAAATAATTCTAGAACATAGTCTTGTCCTTGACTTCTCGCCATTAACTCGGGATATGCAAATGTGCAAAAATGCGAGGTGTAACAATGGCAATAGAGATGCGTATATGATAAAGTGACTACAACGTCCTTATTTTTCAAAAGTTGAAAACTATGATTTTAAAGCGTGACTTTTCTTCTTAGAAAATTTATAAATGTTTTCAAAAATATTCATTTTTCTCCAAAATCCAAGTTTTGCGCTTTGATAGTTTTTTATGACTAAAACGACGAATATGACTTTACAATGACAACGACGACGTCAAACATGAGTAAATGTTTATAACGAGTATGTCAAAAGCATGTACCTACCATGAATATATCTATGACTATGTTTTACTATGACGTATGTATATGAATGTGAATATGTAATGTATATGTTTACGGGGAAGGGGAAAGAACCGTGTCCACCCGATTCGGTGCTTATCATCCCGACGCGGGGTTCTTGGATGCGTGGATATGGGAGAGCCGTACGCGGCGTCTGTATATGCGATATATGATATATATGATATGTTGTGTTGGGACACTGTTGGGGAGGGGTGGGAGAGCTGATGTACTCAATTCGTAAAGGTAAGAAAGATGTCTTGTTTACTAAAATGTATTGTTCCGAAATGAACTGTTATGAAAATGTACCGTTTCTTGTATACGGGGATACGGGACACCGTGTTCAAAAAAATGGGCTAAGCTTGCGTGGTATTCGCCTACGGGGCATACACGTATGCAAAGTTACTTCTGTACTGTGATAAGCTCCGTACATCTATTCTTGTGACTTGTACTCTATATTCATTTACTATGTTATTATTCATGCCTTACATACTCGGCACACTATTTGACCGACGCCCTTCATGTGTGAGCGCGCGTTTCATGCCGCGCGGTGTTAGCGGATAGCCGGAGCTGATCATTAGGAGTTTCCCTCAGCATTTTTGCGGCGCTCCGAGCTTGTTTCGGAGCCCCGGTTCGTGGTACTACTTCGTGTATATATTCGGGCACGGCATATCGGCCCCTTTCTATGTATATGTGTACTATGTGTGAGAGGCTCGTAGACGGATATGCACGAGCTATTTGGTACTCCATGGTCCCCGTATTTCGCCGTATAGTATGATCGCAAAGCTTATTAGCCTATGTTTATTATTGTGCTAATTATGTTAATGCTAGTTAAAAAAAAAAAAAACGGTGTAGTTCATATGTACGCAATGAGAGTCGGCGGGTTCGCTCGACTCCGAATATGGGGTCGGGTGCCCATCACACCTAGTAAGATCGGGGTGTGACAAAGTGGTATCGAAGCAAGGCGGTCCCTGGGGTTTGTCTACGAGCCGTGTCGAAGAGAGTCTTGTTTATGGTGTGTAGCGCGCCACACTTATAAACAGGAGGCTACGAGGGCATTTAGGAAATATGACCTTCTTTGTATTCAAATCGTGCGATAGAGCTATGCTACTGAGTTTCCATATTCCTTTCCTAATCCTATGTTATGGTTTCAGAGCCACCGAAGAAGAAAGCTAGGGCAGCCCGGGAGGGCGAGACCCGGCGGCTCCGGCCAGCCGATGGCGAGAGGCCATCCGTTATTGACTCGGTTAGTTGCCGCGCGGGCTCACGGCAAGAATGCGGACCGGGAGACAGGGCAGTAAGTGCTAGGGCCCGTGATTTCATCGCCCTAAGACCCCCGGAGTTTTATGGGTCAAAACCAGAGGAAGACCCGCAGAATTTTATAGATGAGATGCTAAGGACACTAAGGATTATACATGCATCAGATACAGAGTCAGTGGAATTGGCATCATACAGATTGCGGGATGTAGCAGTCTCCCGTGGTATGACGGTTGGAGAGCCTCAAGGGGAGCAAATGCCCCTCCCGGTTTGGCGGGGAGTTTGCGGGCGTTTTTGCGACATTTCCCGGCGGAAGTTCGACGAGCTCGGCGACATGTTCTTAAATCTTAAGCAAGGAAATATGAGCGTCGGGGAATACGAGCCTCCCGCTTCAACTCGGCGGCCGGTATGCCCCGGCCATGATCGGCGATATGGGGGATCATGTGCATCGATTCGTGAGTGGGTTGGGGCCGCATATAATTGAGAGTGCTTGACGGCCTCACTCCGGGGACGGGATGACTATTGCTCGCATACGGTGCCCGTGCCCAAAACACGGAGGAGCAACGTCGGCCTCGAGAGAGAGGAGCGTTACCGGACGGGGTTCCGAGGAAAAGGGCGAGGTCTTCGGGGGCGAGCGAGTACGGAGAGCGGCACACGGCGGTATCCTGGATATTTGGGCCAATCAGTGGCCAGTGCACCTCCTCGAACCGCGAATAGAAGGTTTGACTATCCTACTTATTCGGGACCAGATCGAATGCCAACGCTTCAGATCCGTAGCCGATTTTAGTAGGGCGGGGCGCCCCCGCGCGACGCGCTCGACGTGGCAAGCCACGATACAGGCGTTGTTACCGGGAAATGTGTGGTTGCTTTGCTCGCGGTCGAACCGACCATTTAGTGCGTGTTGCCATTAAAGGATGGAAGAGGCCAAACTCGGCCAGTCGGATCGACGGTGGTTCGTCGTCGGCGGCGCCCTCGTGGGCCGAGACTTCTCGGGCCCCGGCGGGCCGCGGTCGGGTGAGGAGGGCGCCTAGTTCGACTCGGTCCTACGCACCGCTTATACGCAACTACGGGGACGACGGGACCACTGGCAGACGCCTTCGGGGCACGCGGCCGGGTACTTTTTCGGCACCTTACGCGATATGTGCGTTAATTGATTCGGATTCTATCTTATCTCATACGCCGCCCCGTATTGTTGAATATTCGAAATTAGGACGAAAAGTGACCATACGTACGGTAACGATGGAATACTAGAGGCTATGCGGAGGGTAGAGCGTAAATAAAAAGAAAAGATGTGTTACGCGGGTATTTTGAAAATCGCTAAGACCCCAACTCGTTCCATATTATGTGATATAAGCGGTGTGAGGGAGTGGAGGCGAAAATACTAACGCTAAGGCCGGAATGCATTAGAGTTTCAAGGTTAAGCGTCTTGACAAGAGAGTAATTTCACGATGGGTGACCCACCTGGGAAATATGTTGAAAATTTCATAATTGTGGGAACTGGGGACGAATGTGAAAGTAAGTAGTTTAAAGTAAATCAGAGTGTGTGAAGTGACTGGAAGCTCTAGAAAAGCCGTATAAGTTGGGGCGGGTTAGACTAGCAAAGAGGGAGAACGTCTTAGGCTTAAAATGGATATGCTAAGTGATATGTGAGATATCTACGAAGGAAACCTCCCCGCAGTATTATAATGCACCATGAGGTCAGTTTAACATTCGAGGACGAATGTTCTAAAGGGGGGAGGATGTTATATCCCGCATTTTAGTGCAATCGGATAATTCGAGACAATCGCGGGAGAACGACAAGCAAGGCCACATTTTTATTTTGATAAGCATATGAATGACTTATGACATATTTAGAAGCGAAATTATTGAGCAAGGTCAAGGGCATAAAAGGGAAGTTCGTAATAAGCCCGTGGAATTATGGAGGAAGACGAAGGGTAAATTTGGAATGTCGGGAATTAGTTTCGGAAATTATAAAACAGGATCGGTAGCTAATTGGGCTCAACAAAAATTAAAAGGAGATGAGGCCCAAAAGCTTGGGGGGTGGCCGGCCATGCATAATTGGCCCAAGCCCACCATAATTAATTCATGTGTTGAATTAATATAAGATGACTAAGTCATCTTATTTCCTACAATTCTCTAGAAATTTCATGAAGCAAGAACAAGAGAAAAAGAAGGAGAAAAAGTTATAGGCCATTCGGCCATAGCACAACCAACAAGAACCTTGGCAAAATTTTCTCCAAAAAATTTCTTTCTACCAATTAAAGAGTCCCTAGCAAGGTGAGGTGGTCTTTGGAGCAAGAGGAGAACATATTCATACAAGTTATAGTTTCTAGCTAAGTAAAGAATTGAAGAGAAGGTAAGAATTCATTTCCTTTTTATGTATATTGGATGTTGTGCTTGTTGTAGGGTATGAAATGAGTGAAATTCGTGTGTGTGGAAATATGTGTGTGGTGCCGTGACCCATGTGGCTAGGCCGTGAGTGTGTGTGTGTGTTGTATGCAAGAATCAATTTATTTTATGTGTTATAGGTGATTATGCACGTTGAAGTATGTAAAGGTTGATGAAATTCATGGAAATGTGAAAGGAACATGTTGTGGCCGTGAGTTACACAATGCATGCATGGCCGTGTATAATTGTCGAATTGTGGAGGAAAATGGATTGATGTTACTTAGTATGTTGGTATGGTGTCGTCGGAAAATATGTTATAAGGTTGTTATTGTTTTCATTGAAGTTGGAAAGTTTTTGAAAGAAGTAGTAAATTGATTGAATATGGAATGGTTAGTATTGTTGTTGAGTTGTGTTAATAGTTTGGCGGGTTTGAATTCCCGGGGTGTTGTTGATTGAAAACTTGCTAAGTTGAATGTTGAGGACGGTGTATTTGTAGAGGAAATGCTGCGAAATTTCGGTAGCCATAAGCATTGCCTTAAGATTTCAACCCTAAGTGTTCTAATAAGAATTTTGGTAAACATGACCAATTTGCAGCATTTTGACGAAATTGCAACGTGAATTTGGAATAGCTAAAGGAGCGAAAAGAGGTATGTAAGGTTTCCCTTCCTTTCTTGGCATGTCTTAGATGTATAGGCTTGCTTTCGCGCCTCGGGGACTTCCTAACTCCGAGAAATCCACAAATGAAAATAGTCACTATTCATTCGGAAGATTGAACCCAAAAGTGCATGAATTGTTGAGGAAATGTCTAAACATCCTAGAACTTGCAAAAAGGAGACCCGATTACCCTAAGACCTTCACAAGTAACGTCACGACACGTATTATATGTAAGTTATGTACGCCACCTCATTTGACCGAGGTGGGCCCCTTTGTTCCGGATCTTCCTTGTTGTCTGTTGGCTTATTGTAAAGTAGAATCCAATGGAAACTTTTGATTCGTATTCCGTCCTCAAAAGACAAGTACTGTAACCATGCTAACAAAGATATTCCTGTGATGGCAATAGAGATGCTAGATATGATAAAGTGACTACAACGTCCTTATTTTTCAAAAGTTGAAAACTATGATTTTAAAGCGTGACTTTTCTTCTTAGAAAATTTATAAATGTTTTCAAAAATATTCATTTTTCTCCAAAATCCAAGTTTTGCGCTTTGATAGTTTTTATGACTAAAACGACGAATATGACTTTACAATGACAACGACGACGTCAAACATGAGTAAATGTTTATAACGAGTATGTCAAAAGCATGTACCTACCATGAATATATCTATGACTATGTTTTACTATGACGTATGTATATGAATGTGAATATGTAATGTATATGTTTATGGGGAAGGGGAAAGGGCAATCGTGTCCACTCGATTCGGTGGCTTATCATCACGACGCGGGGGGTGCCGGATACACATGTACGGGTTACTTCGTACCTGGGATAAGCTCCGTACATCTATTCGTTGTGACTTGTACTCTATATTCATTTACTATGTTATTATTCATGCCTTACATACTCGGTACACTATTTATCGACGCCCGCTCACGTGGGCGCCGCGTTTCATGCGCGCGTTGTGTTAGCGGACGCGAGCCGATCATTAGGAGTTTCCCTCGGCGGTATTTTTTGCGGCGCTCCGGTTGTTTCGGAGCCCCGGTTCCGTGGTACTACTTCGTGTATATATTCGGGCACGGCGTGCCTCGGCCCCCTTTCTATGTATATGTGTACTATGTCTAGAGGCTCGTAGACGGATATGCACGATAGCTATTTGGTACTCCAGATGGTCCCCGTATTTGTATAGTATGATCGCAAAGCTTATTAGCCTATGTTTATTATTGTGCTAATTATGTTAATGCTAGTTAAAAAAAAAAAACGGTGTAGTTCATATGTGCAATGAGAGTCAGCGGGTTCGCTCGACTCCGAATATGGGGTCGGGTGCCCATCACACCCTAGTAAGATCGGGGTGTGACAATATCTTACTTACATCTAAGACATGCCAAAAGAAAGAAAGGGTAAGCTTTACATACCTGTTCCCTCTTATTAGCTACGCTTATTCGTCCAAGCTCGTAAGCCTACACTTAAAAGGATTTACACTAACGTTAGACTCTTTATTGCACACTTGTTCCAAATTTCAAATCAAACTACTCTATATTCTGCCGAAAATCGGGCAGCATCTCCCTTGTTTATATGCCTAGCCCAAAATTACAATTCAGTAACCAATCAACAACAACAATAATACCAACATCAACAACACTATTATTCATACCAATATATTCCATAAACGTCCCACACGATGTTTTTCAACATACAACAACAATATGCACTTTCTTCCATCCCAATCAGGGAGTATAATCTCATAAATACGCCAACCATGTTAGATACCATTTTTATATGCGTAAATCAGTCCATCCACACGGCCACAACACGTTCAAAATAGCCCATAAACACAACAACTACCATACAACACTCTATGACCTTTTCTCCATGACTAGTTTCATTTTTAAGGCTTGCTAAACCTTCAAATAAACTCAACATAAAAGATGGGATAAATAACATACCTTATACTTGAGAAAAAAAACTCAGCCACATCAACCTTTTCCAACACTAAGCTTAAGTAGAAGCAAGAACAACCACCTTTCACGGACTAGTTTGGCGTAATCTTGTCAAATTCTTGATTTATCGGACCATAATATTTGAGAGATGTTTTGAGAGGCTTCTAGGACTCTTTGGAATGTTAATATGCTGAAAAAATGGGCTGATGGGGTATTTATAGCCCCCCTAGGTCGGTTCCACCGACTTATTCATGTGGGGCCCGCGGAACCCTTTGGCAGCTTGGGGTCTTGCTCTTAAAATGGCCATAACTCTTGATTCCGACATCGTGTGAGGGACCAAGACCTATGATTGGAAAGCTCTTTTAATTATATACAACTTTTATTCTTGGTGTTTTTCCAAATGACAAGATTATAATGCCGTTTCTGCCCCTCCAAGTCAACTCATCCGAAAACGTTTCCTTAAATCGTCCTTTTGGAGGGCTTATGTCCATATTTGGCTTATGGGTCCTTCTTAGGACTTGCTCAACTTTCGATGTACTACTTGTATCACTTATAATATATCCTTTACAAATTTCTGACATGTGGGCCCCACCTTAACTCATGGTTTCGAGGGCTATCATCGAGTGATCATGTTAACCGATTTACTCCATACACTCTCCAAATGTCATATATATGTTCTTATGCTCATATAACATAATCTTCATCCATAATCCTTGTGTAACTCTGCTCTCCCCTGAGCTCCTACTAAGCCGTCCACAGTCTTGATAACGCGAAATTTTCCAAGGTGTAACAATAAGATTTGACTAAGCTGCGAGTATGGCTGACCTCGAGAGATAAGTTAACTGCTGAATTGATGGCAATAGTAATTAGGAGGACGATATCGATATGGTAAAAAGAATTTGGAAAGGGCTTGTAATACTAAGAGATGATTTAGAAAAGGCTGGCAAATCTTGATGGAGTGCTATATTAAGGTACCAACTGAATTGATAAGGGGGATAAATTATGACGAGTTTATAGTTAGAAGAAATAATAGTATGATTGAGACAAGAGTACAGAGGAAAAAGAATTATGACGGATACGAATGTATTGATAAGACAGCTTGTGAGATATTAAGGATAAGATTGACCAGAAAGGGAAAAAGGTTAAGAAGTGTTACACTATAAGAGTGATTACGAACGGGATATTATGTGAATATAATAAGGATTGTTATGAAAATGAGCAAAGCCTAGCGAGGAAGTGACTAAAAGATATGACGTGATCTATGTGACTAAAGTATCAAGGTAAGCTATTGATAAA
Organism: Lycium ferocissimum; assembly: GCF_029784015.1. Taxonomy (NCBI): domain Eukaryota; kingdom Viridiplantae; phylum Streptophyta; class Magnoliopsida; order Solanales; family Solanaceae; genus Lycium; species Lycium ferocissimum. The sequence goes on from NW_026727666.1 coordinate 20,080, forward strand.
AAAAAAGGGGGATTCATGAAGTTCTTCTATAGGGAGAGTTCAGAATAGAGATTATGAGATAACAGAAATGATAGCGAGCACAAAAGGAGAAGGGGTTAATTGGAAGAGGAGATGAAAAGAAAAGCGAGTGAGATAACAATGCAGTAATAGATTATGACATGTATAGCCGAGAACACGAGTAATATCAGTGACGGAACTGTGAAAGACCAAACTATAGAAAGATGAGCAACGAGGTAGAATGAGTGCTAGGAAATGACTGGTATGATAAGAACAAATAGGGATGAACAGTTTTGAAAATAAGAAAGAGATTATGCAGGAGAAGTGTTTTCCGAAGGATACAGAGGTAGCATAAGATTCCTCGTGCACAGAATAAATGATAGACATGGACGGGAGAAATGATAAGGGAATTTTAAAGGAAGTACCCAAAATAGACGTAATAAATCGAGTATGAGTGTAGAATAAAAGGGAAATGTATAGCTACAAACTTAAAGGTGTAGTACGACGACAAGGGCTGTAGGTTACGGAACAAGTGACGTATTGTATAAATTTATTAGAGGAAACAGATGATACAGGTTGGGATAAAGATAACGTTACAAGAGAGCTTTGGACATTTATCATAAAAATATAAGTGCTACCTAACTGAGAACTTGGAATGACTACAAGTATTAAATAATTATTGATTGGAGTAAGTGAAATGTAGCCTTGGGGGAGTTGCTACATTGGTTGAATTACTCAAGTACGAATTATCACATAAGATTTGATACTATTTATGGAAAGGTTCTCATCGCTTCACGATTTTGTTAAGGTTTCGCACATTGATAATCAAAGTTATGTGTTATAAAGAAAGACACGAGTATGATACAGTATACCAAAGGAGTTGGAAAAAAAAACTAGATGAAATTGAGATTGAAAATAGGGACATAGAACGGAATATAAACAGATAATGGTATAAGTACACCCCTAAGGGGGGAAGCGGATGAGAGAAATGCAAATGTAAGGTGGAAACCATCGACACTGCAATATATTTGATATGATACTTAGACTTCAAGTGAGATCCCTTGCTGAAACAAGTTAGTAAGACTTGAAAGCTAGCAATAAACGGATAGAAGTCAGGATAGTACTTGAGAACGGGCTGAGAATTATTTATAAGGATCTTTAATGATATGACATTACAAAGTGGGTGCTTATAAAAAGAAGGAATACGACAAAAGAATGGTAACGAGTAAATTAAGAGATATTATAAAGGATAGCAGTACTACCTGAGGTTTGAAAATATCTCCTGCGCCGTGAAGTCGTAAGTCACCGTTTATATTGAATTGCGAGAGTATATGTTACAGGACCATATGAATGATCGTCCTGGTGGAATGGCTAGTAAAATGGTGCGGAGACGACAATAAATATTTGAAGAGGAATGGAAGCTAGTTAAGTTTAAATTAGCCGCTGGTATAGGAGAGCCAAGGACTCAAAGAGGGAAACACACTCGTATTGAAAGGAAGTTATGATTAAGCAAGATTTTATTTTAGTCTCCGACTTATGAATTATTCGGCAATGATGTTCAGATTAGAGGAGAAGGAAATGGGAGGAAAGATTCAAACAAGGATTTGAAAATAATTTGAATAGTGGATTAGTATGTTGCAAGTATAATCTTGCGATAAGGAATAACAACGATGACAAGAAAATATTATATGCAAGCATATAAGGAATGGTGCCGAGGATTGTTGTATATGGTTGAATCGAGTCTCGTTTGAATACAAATCCCTTAGCTATGGTATTTTCGACGCATTGGATGAGTAATCCGAAATACAGTAATTAATGAAAATAATAAGTCATTAGCAAGGAAATGCTATTGCAAGCCATCTGGGCGATACCATAGGTGGAACTATGATGACATGGTTAGGAATTAAGAAGTACGACAAAAGCATTAAACAGAAGATGGAATGATATGAATATAAAGTATCACTAGAGAAGCAAGCGAGGAAAAGTACCGCAGCTAAATAAGAAAGTTGCCAATTAGTAGACTGTGAAATAGAGGAACTAAGCCAACGGAAGGTGAAGTCGTGGAAGTAGGTGACGACAAGATCACAACGAAAGGATCCAAGGATATAACTAAAAGAGATGGAAACTTAAGGAATTAAGAGGTTCGCTTGGTTGACAAATCGAAATGACAGACAATAGGCTCAAACTATGGGAAAGACTTATTAAGCGATAGTCGGCAAAGGTTAAAAGTAAAAGGAGAGATCCAAAGGAAATGATCAACGGATATCACGTTTGATTAGATCCATCGGGTGACAATGAAACCTCGTGGAGCAAGCAATATGATGGCTCTTATTGGAAAAGGGACAAATGAAGGTTACAGACAAAAGCAAGAATGGAAAGATCTGAATTCGCCGCATGATTATGAATCTTAGTTATTTTTCGACAAACTTTTGAATTCACCCCTAATTGTTAGCGGAACTAAGGATCAGAAACCTTAAGAGTAAATTGAAGGAAATGGGTGGTTAAAGAAGAGTTTTGAGATGTTTTTGATATAAGTACAAGAATTATCATTAGTTAGTCAGCTACCAGAAGTTCAATTGAAGGAAAGAGAAATTAAGCGAGGCATTGCGGTGTTAAATTAGTTGAAGGATAAAGTATCGCAAGAATTAATTCAACTGCTATAGAAAGCAAAGGGTGCTAAAATGGGATCAGCTTTGAGGTTATGTTTAAGGAAGTGAGGATAAGAATAAGTCAACTCCAAGGAGATAAAGGCTTAGGATATCCGTGGAACGTAAGAAAAATACGGAGGATTTAAGAGAACAAGAATTTCTAAATAAAAAGGAAGATGGCATCAAAAATTAGGTAAAAGTATGTAGTAATCACGGCATGAAAAAGGGCATACAAGAATGTGAACAACGAAAGCTGAAGAGACAATGAAGGCGGAAAAGCATGGAGAGTTAGTGGACAGACAAATAATAAGAAAAAGGGATGGCCTTGAGTACAGGCACAAATCTTGACTACAAAGGAAGAAGAATAGATTGCATAGTTCGAATAAGTTCAGTTTTAACGGGCAAGTAAGACTGCAAGTAAGTAAGGTAAATACTGACAAATACGGGTAAAAACATTGATATCTACCTCGGGGCGAACTCTGCCTCAACATTCGAGGACGAATGTTTTTAAAAGGGGGAAGGATGTTATACCCCGCGTTTTCAGAGCATAAGTATGACATGTACCTCATCGTAGTAATGGAATATCGGAGACGTCCCATGATGTTTTGAAAGGCACAAACCATGGAAAATACGTAATAACGAAGAAAAAGGGTGAATTACGACCTCGTAAGTCGTAATCGGGAAAGAGTATTTTGAAACACGAGAACATGGCCATTATTAGTATAATGAATGACAAATATCATGTATGGAGAGTTTCGGAATATTTCGAGATCGAGTAAATTGAAGAAAATAAGTTCGACGGAAATTTGAGAAATGTTGGGCGAATTTTTAGTCAACTTTGGAGGCGCACATCTCATAGTATATGTAGAGTTTTAAGGTGTTTTAAAAGCCTAAAATGAAGTTCGCCGAGTCTAGTTTCTAATGCAACAAACCGTTCATTGATAGGACATCGGAGTAGAGAATTATAGACGTTACAAACTGAACTGTCGACGCAGAAACAGCATTTCTGCAGTACCGCTACAGTACTGGTACTGTAGCTACAGTGAAACCGACTTTGGCAGTTTTTTTAAGGGACAAAAACCTCATTTTTCAGCACAAAAAATGTCCCAAAATTTCCAGAAACTTCAGCCTCCAAAAGGGCTCTTATTCTCACATGGAATTGAGGATTTTGCACAAAATTTCAAGTAACCAAATGCTAACCGAGGTCGGGCAACGCGTAGGCGCGATTATAATTTTGTTTTGTGTTGAAGTGAGTTTGAAGATAAGTGGATGATGAAGATTTGGCTACCTTCATAAAAATAAGGTATGAATCATCACATCTCTCTCTTTATCGACCTTGATTAAGGAATATTTGCAAGAATAGAATTATAGTTTGTTGTGTTGATGTTGTTGAATTATGGATTAAGGGGCTGTTTTAGGTGGATTAAATGGATGGAATAAGCTAAGTTATGATGCATAATAATTGTTGATATTGTTGTTGATGTTGTTGATAAGTTGTTGTTCTTGAATTTGGGAGAATAAAGTGTATAAAGATATTATATATGTCACGACCCAACCCCGTGGGCCATGACTAGTGCCCGAGCTGGACACCCGTACACACCTATTAACCATAATCAGCATACAAACAACTTATATACATACACAGGTCATTTGTCGTCTCAGACCGTCGCATATAAACATATGTATACATGTCGCATATAAGCCGGCAAGGCTATCACAATAACCACAACATCTCAAGAAAACATATGTATACACGCAGCCGACAAGGCTGCCACTGCGGATGGGACCACCTCAAAACATAAATCACACAGACATAGCCGAACAATAACTATTCACAACCCACACATGTGTCTAAAGACCTCTAAGAGTAACAACAGAATCATATGACGGGACAGGGCCCCGCCATACCCCTGAATAATCGTACATATCTACAACGAAGGAATCTGTACCCAAAATGTGGGCTCCGGACGAAGGAGCGCTCCAAAGTAGTAGAGTCAGTATCCTAGACTGGCGGGTCACCAAATCGATCGTTTGTACTGTTATACCCCGTACTTTGTACGTTGAAATATTCTAAGTTGGTTGCGACAAGTCATGGACAAGACTTTTAATTTTTGGTTTTGTTGATTTTTGGTTTTGTTGATTTTTGTTTTAATGCACAAGTTGCATATTCATCTTTTCATTGGTATGGAATGTTGAGGGTAAATTTGGAATAAGAAAAATTTGGGGTTAAAAGTGAATTATGGAAAGTTAGTTATTTTTCATGAAATTAAGGGCTAGAAGTGAAATAAGTATTTCATGAAAATAGCCAAAAATAGCCAAGTGGCCATGGGGACATATGGGCCCCACCCATGGTTGGCCAATGTTTTCATGCCATGAAATGGCACATGTGTACACCATATATTTGTGGGGCTTTTTATATATATAGAGAATGGATGACTAGCAACATATGATTCATCTTTACCAATTCAAGAAATTTCAAGAAACTTGGAGGAAAAACTAGGAGGGACATTCGGCCAAGGTGGAGGAAAAATGAAGATAAAAAATCTTCATCAAAAAAACTATTTCTTCAAGGTTTTCCACTATTTGGAAGGTCCTAAACAACATAAAGTGGCTGTTGGAGCAAACAAATCCCTTGTTCATGCAATTCCCAACCCTAGCCAAGTGAAGAACAAAGTGGAAAGGGTGAGTTTTAATCCTCTTTTTAATATGTTATGAATGGTTTGTGTATGTTGTGGAGTGTGAAAATGGATGAAATTCATGAATATGTGGTGTTGTTGTTATAGCCGTGTATGTGTGGTGTGTGGCCTTGTGTATGTGGTATTGTGTAGGGGTGGTAAATTAATTTTATCTAACATGCTTGGGTGTTGTCGTAGTGTGTGAAAATGGATGAAAATCATGAAAGTTATGGGTTGGTTGTGGTGGCCGAATATGGGTTGTGTTGTTTGGCAAGGAATGAACTAATTTTATTTAGTATGTTTTGGTTGTTGTTGTATGGATTTTATGGTGAAAATGATGATTTAATGATCCAAGTTGAAGTAGAGAACGTTTATGGGCTGTTTTGAAGATAATGTGAATTTAGTGTAGTTTCTTGTATTGTTAAGGTTAATGTTGTGAATATGTGGATTATTGGTGTAGTTTATGAATTTGGAAGGAAGAAAATGCATTGTTGTTGTTCTTATGGAAATTTGAGGTTTCGGGTGGAGTAGAGCATTAATTGGATTGTTTGAAATATTGTGCGGATTGTTGGAAATGTTCTTGAATCGTGTTTGAATGGTTTGGATTGGTATTTGAATATGCGATCGTTGATATTAGTTTGAATGTATGAAGTTGAATTGAATATGCATGAATGTCGTTGAATTATGTAGAAAGGAGTTATTAATGTTAGAATGCGTTTGGAATTGCTTATTGATGTTGTTTATATGGTTGTTGGTATTGTTGTTGAAGAATTGGCCGAGTTGAATTCTCGGGGTGTTGAATTTACGGGGGAAGTGCTGCCCGAATTTCTGTAGATAAAGTAATGGCTTGGAATTGAATTTCTCGATGCTTATGACTAATGTTCGGTGCCTAATGACGTATTGTAGATCGTGAGAAGTCGAGACTAAAGTTCAAGTTAGCTTAGGAAGCAACGAGGTATGTAAAGCTTACCTTTCTTTCTTTTGGCATGTCCTAGACGCAAGTAAGTTATGTTATGTTATGAGCCTTGGGGGTGATTCTATTCTTAAAATCCGAGCATGTTTGTGATTCATATTTGCTTCTTGATGTTGGCATCCTTAATGTGGTCAAGCTATGGACCGTATGTCTTTGATACGATTGGATTTGAAATGCTATGTATACGGTTTGTTCCGAAAGGATCTTATGCCTACAAATGTCCGTAACTTTCATAGACAGAACCGGATTGCTTTGATAAGCTCGTAAACGATTCTTATTTGTTTCTTGATATTCGTATTCTTAGTGTAGTCGAATTATGATCCTATTGTCTTTTGTATGACTAAATTTCAAAAGTTGCATAAAATTTTTGTTTTCAAAAGAGTTTTGTTCCTAAATGATTAAACTACGAACGACCGTAACTTTCAAGAAAGGGCTCGGATCGCTTTGATATCTTCGCAAATGATTTCATGACGAGTAATGACATTTATTTTTATAGGCGGGGCCGGATTGGGTTGACGCTCGTCCGTGGGTCCCGCGACTTTTCTATGTTTGGTTCTAACGACCTATTTTGAAAGAATTTAATATGACTATCTTTCCGACACCCACGTATGATTACTTATTTATCGGTTGAGTCTGAAATAAGGATTTTTATGCATGTGATTTGGATACGTAACTATGGTTTCCGAAGTTCGGTTTGATATGTTCCCGAGTGATATTCGGAAGAAAATCTGATTTGACTATTATCTTGGGTTGTAAATAATAGTTCGCTTTGATTATGCTGTTGGGTCTTTGTAAGTGTTTTGCATTGCATATGATTTCCCACGATTACGCTCGTGCATTCGTTATTACCTCTATCGCCGAGTCCGGGCCAGTATATTATCGTGCGCACTATTCCGAAGTATGATGTGATTCCGAAGTATGATGTGTTTTCCGAAGTATGATGTGATATGATATATGATGTGATACGGAGTATGATGTGTTCGGAGGTATACAATATTCCAAAGTATGATGTGTTGTGGCGCCCGGATGGAGTGGCGACCACGTTCGTCCGCCCGGGTCCCATTACGGACCGTATGTGATATGATATGATATGTGATGATGATGATACGATATGATATGTGATATGATATGTGATAATATGACGATATGATTTGATTTACCGAGTCCCTCACTAGAGGGCTGGGTACGGTATGTTTATGATTATTATATTATATATGGATCGGGCCGTACGTTCCTCGGCATTATTATATTATATATGGATCGGGCCGTACGTTCCTCGGCATTATTATATTATATATGGATCGGGCCATACGTTCCTCGGCATTATCGTATTATTTATGGATCGGGTCGTACGTTCCTGGGCATTCGGTTAATGTCAGCTCATATGATGTGTTTGATTTTCCGTATGTATGAGACAGAAATGTTTTTCAAAAGAAAGCGAAGCATTTTGGCACTTTGATTATCATATTTGTCTTTTGTATCTCTTATGTATGATTTGTATGTCAGATGCAAGCACTTTGGTATTCTGGCTATTGTGCTCACGTTCTGTACTCCTTATTCGGTTATGACTTCGTTTTCTGTATGCCATGCTTTACATGCTCAGTACATATTCCGTACTGACCCCCTTTCTTCGGGGGCTGCGTTTCATGCCGCGCAGGTACCCACAGATGAGTATGTGATGTTAGCAGAAGATGTTCCAGCTGGATTGGCGAGCTCCATTTCCTCCGGAGTGCCTTACCGAGTCGAGTGCTTTTTGTATGGTGTACGAGGTTATGGTAGAGACTTTGCAGACAGTGTCGTGTGTATGATATGTCAGTTTTGTAAGCGGCTATGTAAGCCGATGTATTATTATGCATTATGCTACGAACTTCATACGTTTACAGATTTCATACGATGCTACTTTTATTTGATCTGACAAAGATGAAAGGCATGTTTGTTTTCGAAAAAAAAAAATTCATTATGTACTTGTGTCATGTTTTGCGGGCCCAGTATGATTATGAGTATTCCGAAAGTCAGCGGGTTTTCTCGGCCCTATGTAAGGGTCGGGTGCCCATCACACCGTATCCGATTAAGAGTGTGACATGTACCTGCGGGCATGAAACGCAGCCCCCGAAGAAAGGGGGTCAATACGGAATATGTACTGAGTATGTAAAGCATGGAATACTGTAAACAGAATCGTACTGAAGTAAGAATTATAGAAAATCAAACCAGTACAGTAACCAGAAAACCACAAGGCTTACCTTTGAAACATAAATCATGAATGTCCATATCATATCCAATCCATTATGGGACTTAGAAACATAAGTGAATGACCATCTTATACATATGCATATATAACGTGTCCCGGCCCTTTAATGAGGGACTCGGTAGATAAGATCATCATATACATGAACATATAACGTGCCCCGGCCCTCTAGGGAGGGACGCGATAAATAAAATCATCATATACATGTACATATATCGTGCCCCGGCCCTCTAGTGAGGGACGCGGTGAATGAGTCATCATATGCCATCCTGGCCGCCTCCCTAGATCATCATATCATCATCACATCATATAACGTGCCCCGGCCCTCTAGAGAGGGACGCGGTGAATATCATCATATACATATAACATGCCCCGGCCCTCTAGTGAGGGACGCGGTGAATAATGCTGTGGAGTTGTGCACGATTACATACCCTGGCCCGGGACGCAGTGGAAGAAGTACAACAGCTCGCACGAGCAGAGTAGTGAGAAACCATATGCACATAAATCATCATTACAGACTCAATGGATAAGTAAATAGTCGACGCTCGAGAGTTAAGACGGTAACCATGTTAAGTTCTTTCAAAAGTCGTTAAGACTATACAAAGGAAAATCTCGGGGACCACGGATATGCATCAAACCAATCCGGGCCCGCCCATGAAAGTTAAAGTCATTATACGTTATAGAATCATTTGCAAGCATATCAAAGCAATCCGGTTCCGTCTATGAAAGTTAGGGACATTTTAATCATAAGATCCTTTTGGAGCAAAACTCTTTATACAACATCTGAAATTCAATCACACAAAAGACATAAGGACCATAGTTCTACCACATTAAGAATGCCAACATTAAGAGATGAATAAGAATCGTAAACATGCTCGGACCGCAAGAATGGAGTTACCCCGAGGCTCGTATCATAGCCTACATATAGCTAACACATGCCAAAAGAAAGAAAGATTAGGCTTTACATACCTCGTCCGCTTCCTAAGCTAATCCAAACTTAAGTCTCGGGCTTCCCATGATCTACAATAATGTCATTAGATACTAACATTAGTTATAGGCACTTAGGAGTTCATTCCCAAGCCATCACTTTATCTACAGAAATTCGGGCAGCATTTTCCCTATAAATTCAACAACCCCGAGAATTCAACTCGGCCAAATCATCAACAACAATACCAACAACTATATTAACAACATCAACAATCAATTCCAAACGCATTCTAACATTAATAATGTCACACCCCGATCTTGATCTGGGTGTGATGGGCACCCGACCCCATATCTGGAGCCGAGCGAACCCTCTGACTCTTATTACATAGACAAATTCCTGTATCAATTAAAAATAGAATGCGTAGTGAACTCAATTTTTTTTTTCTATAAGTAAAGTCTATTGTCATGTGGGACCCGTGACATGAAACATAATAACATATTCACGTAGAAACCGTACGCAAAGGCTGTCACTCTATACCCTCGACTGCCTCGCAAAGTCTCTAACACCAAACAAAACATCATTGTCACACCCCGACCTCAATAGGGTGTGATGGGCACCCGACCCTCCTCAGAGTCGAGCGAACCCTTAGACATTCGCGTAATAAAACCTGCCATTTCGAAAACTTCTTAAAACATGGAGCTTTTCAAACAACAATCATTAACTAGAAATACACATTCTTTTAACATTTACAAGTTATTCGCACTTCCCGACGCACTATCCACAGGACACTGTACGCAAAGTCTCTAGAATGTACAAATGCTACGGCATCAGTACTCGACACGGCAACACTCCGGGCGAGATGGAGCTCGCCAATCCCACGGGAACAGCTCCTAGCAAAGTCTTTTACTCGTCTGGGTGTACCTGCGTGGCATGAAAACGCAGCCCCCCCGAAGAAGGAGGGTCAGTACGGGATATGTACTGAGTATGTAAAGCGATTACAAATAACAATCACTACTCAATTTAGAAGAGAAGAAATCACAATCAAGCTCATTACTGCCCTCGCCGGGGAAAATATAAACGTATACATGGGGTCCTAGAACAACCCTTAAGTAAATAATACAATGAACACACATTCCTTAAGCAAGGATGCAACCTAACCCGTGTGTCGCCTCCGACATACCAATGAAATAGTCCCTTCGGACGGCGCTTCGCGCAATAATAATGATGATAATAATGTTAATAATAATAATAATGATAATAATAATATTATTAATAATAATAATAGTAATCCCCTTCGGGTGTTGCCGCTTAGGCATAATGATAATGATAGCCCCTTCGGGCATTGCCGCTCCGGCATAGTAATGATGATAGCCCCTTCGGGCATTGCCGCTTCCGGCATAATAATGATGATAGCCCCGCCGGCATTGCCGCTTCCGGCATAATAATGATGGCCCCTTCGGGCATGCCGGTCCGACATCGTCTATCCTGGCCCCGTCGGACATGCGGCCCCGGCATCCTAGCCCCGCCGGGCATGCCACTCGTGACATACGGCTATCCTGGCCCCATCGGGCATGCCACTCGTGACATACTACTAATCCTAGCCCCTTCGGGCATAATGATAATAATAATATTAGATATCGCACCCCCTTCGGAGTGGTTTGAAAAGTTTAAATAATAAAATCTCACACCCCCATCGGAGTGGTTTTGTACGCACCCCCTTCGGAGTGGTTTTAGAAAAAGCCTTAGAAAATAATATATCACACCCCCTTCGGAGTGGTTTTAAGAAAGCTTTAGAAAATAATATATCACACCCCCTTCGGAGTGGTTTTAGAAGAGTTTATAAAATATCACTTAATGGAGCCATTTATGGTAGTTTCAAGACAATTCGATTACATTCCTGCAAGTTACGGACGTTTGAGCATTTTCCAACAAGATATAAGCATTCTAGTTCAATCGCACTGAATGAATAGTGCTCAATTTCAGAATCGAATTTCGATAAACAGAATAACCC
>NW_026727667.1:0-69600 GCF_029784015.1 Lycium ferocissimum
TTCCTTAAGTTTGTGCCTTTTAAAACAGTGATTAAGTTGCTCTTACCTCTAAAAAGGAAAAAGAAAAAGAAAGCAGAGGCCCCTCCGCCCACACCCAGGAGTTCTAACTTGTTTTGGAGAGCAGAAATGAGGTCAATATGTTACTCAACTTGTCCATGAGTCATGCTCGGGCGAAAGTCTCTACTCCTGGAATCTCAGGTGTCAAAGTTTGGATTTCATATAGTGCCTGAAAGAAGGGCTATATCCAAAATGTATGAAAATATAGTAAGTAGCCGTTTGGCCATAGATTCCAAATATTTTTCACTTTATTAGGAATTTATGAAGTTGGAGTTCTATTTGATTGTACTTTTTGCAAAGAAGAGAAAGGAGCACCTTATTTGGAATTTATGAAGATGCAATTGGAAAACAGTTTTGCAGCACTTCTCCATATTAGGTATCCAATTCCAAGTTGGATTTGAAAATTTTATAACCAAACACTAATAATCATTGCTTATGAACTCGGAAATTATCTTCTGTAGTTGTATTTGTAATATTTTTGTAAATTTTCCTTTCACTAGGTCTCTGTATTTGTCATTTTAGGTTTAAGGAGGGCTTCCACCTTTCATGACAAAGTACTCTTACATTTTACTGGATTCTCCATTAGTTATTTATGCGCAAGCATAAACTAGGGGGTTAACGTTAAATTTTTCCTCATGGGAATTTTCTTCATTCTCCTGCAGGCTGCTTTATATTCCTGGAGCAGTAATAGCTGGGGCATTAGGAGTGTTAGTAGACACGGTGATGATCATAGTAATTGCGACTTGCAAATTCCCTTACATGCTTTTTAAGGGGTGGAGTCGTTTGTTTCACGACTGTATCGGTGGACAAGGCCCCTTTTTAGAGACAATCTGTGTGCCATTTGCTGGTCTTGCTATCTTACTCTGGCCATTGGCTGTTGTTGGGGCACTCCTTGGCTCAATGTTATCAAGTATCTTCCTTGGTGCTTATGCAGGAGTTATCGTGTATCAGGTTAACTTTGCACTAACTGAATGCTTCTATAATGTGGCTTGTATATGGTTTTGTATTTTCTTCAACTGCTAAATTTACCTATCCCTTTGAACGTCAGGAAGAATCGTTTTGGTTGGGACTTTGCTATATTGTTGCTTCCTTGTCCATATATGACGAATATAGCAATGATGTTCTTGACATGCCAGAAGGGTCCTGCTTTCCTAGGTTCTGATTAGCATCCTTTTAAGTTTGATAAATGTGAATTGATAGTTCATTGATTTAACATAATTTTTACAGTGGCCATAAATTATGAGATTCATACAGGCCACAGTACCGAAAGAAGACTATGTCAAGGGCCAGCTCTCGTTCAGCTTCTCTTTCCAGGCCAAACTCTTCCAGGAAAAGTACAAACTCCATCAGCGCTCCTATGCTCGAGTTGAAGCCCCTCGAGGTACACTTTTTTGTGATAATCTATATTATATTAAAAGCATGAACTCCCTAACTTAAAAGTTAAATTACATAAATACCCCTCCTAAAAACCTAACTAACCTACTTATTAAAAAAAATTCTAACGCAAAGAAACAACATAATAACAAAGTTGAATAGTCACGTCTTTACACATTCTTGGCAAAGATTTGCATTGCTTAGTTATCTCTTTTCTCACGTGCTCTCTCTTACGTATTTGATGCCAGAATTTCAACTCTTCCACTATTTTTCCCCTTAGATCATTTGCGATATTTATAGGCGTGTAAGTTCACTTCTGTCTATTTACCAAAAAAATATTACCCGCTGATATATCTTATGATTCACAAATTATGCTATCCAATTCAAAATATTTGATGTTTCAATCTCTACAAGTTTGTCCAAAATAATTGATGTTTCAAAAAACTAGGAAGGTATTTAATTTATTTTCACAAATTTACCCTAGACACATTTATACTCCTAAGAAGAACACAAATCATAGTATTTTAATCAAAAGTTCTTTTAATTTTTTAGGGTAACTGAATTTTTTAATCAATATACCCAAGCCTAAAACATCAATTGTTTTGGACAGGAAGGAGTAGAAGTTATGGATTCTGGTGGTTTCTTTGGGAATTCTTCTATTATAGTTTGTTTTGAGATTTCTTGTTGTTATGTTAAAGCGAAGGGAGGTTTTTGCATGTGAAATATGTTTTCGGCTTCACTACTTTACTTTTGCCTTTTATAATCTTGTTTGTATTTCTCTACCAAAATAAATCATCAAATATTAGTGACAAAATGTAAACTTTCTATAGAAACAAGTCGAGGATAATCTTACTTACTACTGGTATATTTGCCAAACTGCTAGATTAGAGAAAGTTCTATCGACTAAGCTTGTAGATCACATCTACTGATAGACTTAATAGATACCATTGGCCATAAAGTTATTCTTATTTTTCTCTTGAAAAGACTATGATCTATAGGCATAATTTGCATAATAATATCGGTGGTGGGGAGAGGATGAGGATGGGTAATTTGTATGTGGAAGTTCAGAATTAAGGAAATTACAAATTTCTATTTCTTCAAGATTTGCGTGCAGGTGTAGATACTTCATAAAACATTTTGAAAATTTTGTGCAAAGACCAGAAGCTAAAATATAATAAATTGTTGGGTCTTCCCAGGTAGTTTAGAACCACCTCATGCACATATTTCATAGTGACTTAATGATAAACAAAGTAGCATGAAAGTATACTAGAGAAGTAGTGTAATAGAACAAAATCTGTTATTTTGGTTCCCTATTGCATAAAACGTTCTTGAATATCTACATATTAGATATGAGAAAACATTGGATGAAGGTTAAGTATTAGATGTCAACTACTTAAACGAATCACTCAGGGATCATATCGATATCTCACAATGGGGTGGTTTTCTAAAAAGGTTTAGAAGTTTGATAACACAGGCATACAAAATTTGTTATGTCATCAAAATGAGGAGGGTGATACTGCTTCGTATATTGCTGCAGAGAATTGCCACTGTTTAATTGTTATAAAATTACCTCCACAGCTTGATTATTTTAGAAAAGCATGAAAAGGGGACAATGAAAAAAGGAGAACAAAAACAAGTAATCATAGGTTTTACGCTTTTATCTTGAAGCATTCAATTTTTAGTAAAGCATTATTTGGTAGATATTACATTGAATTGGTACTTTAAATGTTTACTTACTGCTAACATTTAGGTCAATATGACTAGGCTTATATACACGTGCAACGCACGTATTGAGAAACTAGTAAACAGAGATAAAGCAAAAGATATATTTCCTTGAAGGTACAACTCGAAACTGGCTATAGATCATAATGATTCTAGTCACTTTGATGCTAAATTGCTAATTGCTAGTTTCCCCAACATATGATCTCCTGTAGCTTGCTGATGGCTTCTTCGAGGACTGTCGTAATTATGGGGAAATCATGGTATCAAAAGATGTAATTACACTAAAAGACATTGAAGATGCAAAGTCTAATAAAGATTGTGGTCAGGTCATTACCATTGGTTTACCTGCCTATTGCATCCTTCAGACCCTTATACGATCTGCCCAAGCAAACAGTACAGGTCTTTTGCTAAGTAAGTAAAAATATGCAAGTTTTTATCATTTAATACAAAGTTGGAGTATAAGACTGATCTCGTAAATCTTTACAGCTGACAATGTTACCGAAATAACTAGTACAAACAGGCCCGCAGATGCCTTCTACGAATGGTTTCTCAATCCGGTCTTGATCATCAAAGACCAGATTAGAGCTGAAAATCTTTCTGAAAGTGAAGAGGAATACATTGGCAAATTGGTTCTGTTAAGTGGTGATCCTGAGAGGTTGAAGAACTCAAATATCGGATCACCACCAGAATCTGATCTGAGGCGAGCGGAGTTTGATGCATTAGCTCGAAGGTGAGTTCTTCTAGGAAATCAAAATCCAGCTCTTTTGTATGGTTCTATTCCATTCTGAATTTGCGTTAACACTCACTGCATTTTGTCATGAAGGCTTCGAGGCATCACCAAATCGATATCTAGGTATCCAACATTTAGGCGCCGTTTTGATGGTAGCATCAGGATTATTTTAGAAGAACTGGCCAAGAAGAATGGTCATAGCAGAAAATCGGAAGATTTAGAACCTCTCAACCTTTCCAGGTCAAAAAGCATGTTTGCTCGTGTGTTTGGCCAGAAATCTGTCAGGACCAGAACAAACAAGAATGAATTTGATCAAGTGGCTTAGCCAGTAGCTATTTAGTTACATTTACCATAAATTATATATCGCCTCAGTTTCATTATTATTTCCTTGTTATCTTGATGGGATTTGATTGAAAATATCAGTTATGAATAGAAAAGGATGTTTTTTCTCTTTGGATGCTTTAGAATGAGTGTATACTTTTATGGTTTCTTCTTTCTCAATATTTTGAGCTTAGGATAACCACGACTTACAAAGATTCAGTTAATTTGTTTCTTTCTCTAATGTGTTAAAACAGAAGACACCTAAATCACAACCACATTACCACACCAAGACAGCCAAACGACTATTTCACAAGTCCATTCTAAGCATCTTATTCAACGGTGAGAATATCCATTGCTTATGCTTGTAAATCTGAAGTTTTTACAAAAACGAATAATTATTGATGATTCATATTTTTTATCCAGAATTTTTGGTCTCTAAAGTCTAACAATTGATCCCACATACAACAAAAATAGAAAAGAGAAAAAATGGAATACCACGACCCAAATTTCATAAGCTGTAATGGCACCTATTCCCAACCCGATAGGCAAGCCAAAATGATTAACATACCAATTCATTTAGAGTTAATTAAGCGGAAAGTAAAGTGATACAGAGATAAAATCCAAATACTAAGTCTTTTATAAAGAAACAAGTGCAGAAATACAAATACCCCCCAAGATTGTTGTCATGTGTACAAGAGTCACGACGAATACAATACAAGTCTGAAATTCACTAATACAATGTCTGGATACAGAGGAAAGACAAGAATAAATAAAGGATAGAGAAAAAAGGGCGTTGGGGATCAACCAAGCTGCTCACCACGATCTCCTGTAATCACGGTCTCGGGCTCAAGCAGCTTCGCAGGTCCCACCCAAACTCAAGACCGAATATGCACCACAAAGAGTGCAACAAGTGTAGTATGAGTACGGGAAACACGTATACTCAGTATATCTCATAGGCCGACAACAAAAGAAGTAGTGACGAAGTAATAGAAGAGTTTACTTTTTACCTTACCAATTGCCTTAACTCAAAACCAAATCAATAACCAGATAAAGAATTTAAAAGTACCAAGTAAAGCCATATACTTAGTGTTACACCTCGGAAAATTTTCCGTTGACGCACAGTGAATAGACTAACGAAGAGCACGAAGTGTGCGGTATTTCAATAAGAAAGGAATGACATTTGATGACCCTAATTAAGGTTTCAATGACATTCGAGGTAAGAGAAGAAAGTTTGCCAAGAGGAGGCAAGGCATACGATAGGTATCGAAAAGGAATTACGAGTAACAAGTTAACGATGACTTAATGATTCTTTGGAGAAGAGTTATAACATCCCTTAGATTGTTAATGAGGTGATAAACAAGTGTTAAGAAGGTTCCATAAGGATTAGAGATCAAACGAGTCGACGAGAAAAGTTCGGAAGAGCGGGCATTATGCGCCCAACATGCTGGCCGTATAAATTATACTGGCCGTATGTTTGGCCGTATAATCAGCCCAGAATAGCACACCTTTCTGGACCAAATCTACGGCCAGATGTACGGTCAGTATAGTTTATACGGACCGTATGTTGGTCCGTAGAATATGGTCGGGATTGAATTGTGTATTATTAATAAGGGACCAAGTTCATTTCATTTTATTTCCTCTTCACACCCCTTCTCTCTAGAACTCTCTAGAACACTTCTCCCACAAGAATTCAAGAGATATTATGTTATATCCCGCATTTTATGCAATTGGATAATTCGAGACAATCGCGGGAAGACGATAAACAAGGCCACATTTTATTTTGTTAGGCATATGAGTTGCTTATGAAAAGAATTAGAAGTGGAATTAGTGAGGAAGGTCAAGGACACAAAGGGAAATTCGCAATACGACTCGTGAAAATATGGAAGAAGACGAAGGGTAAAATTGGAAATTGGAAAATGTTTCATGAATTACAAGAATTTGCCAAGAATACAAAGTGGGCTTGAAAGAATTTTTTTTTGAAAAATTGGAAGGCCCAACCGGCCAAGTATAGGGTCAAGCCCATTTTGAATAAAATTTGGTCAATAAATGGATGACAAGTCACCCTTGCTCCATAATTTTCTAGAAATTTCAAGGAAAAACAAGAACAAAAAGAAGGAGAAAAGAAGCAAGGCCTTTCGGCCATAAGGAAATTTCAAGAAAAAAATTGCAAAATTCTTCAAAAATCATTTCCTACTAAGTAAAGGGTGCCTGACAAGGTGGAGTATTCATTTGGGCAAGAAAAGCTCATATTCATACAAGTTGGGAGTTCTTGTTAAGTGAAGAATCAAGGAAAGGTAAGGTTTAATTCTTCTTTTATATGTTATGAGTGCTTATGCATGTTGTGGCATAGAAAAATGGATGAAATTCATATGTTATGGAAGTGTTTGTGTGTGGCCGTGCATGGCAAGGTCAAGCCGTGGATGTGTGTGTGTGTTATGTGTATGTTGTGTGTTGGTTGTTGATGTAAAGGATAGATATTATGAGAATTCATGAAGAATATGCATATGAAGGTGTTGGCCGTGGGTTGTATGTTATATGTATGGTCGTGTAGTTGCGGTGTAGTATGGAAAAGATGAGTCAATTTTATTTAGTGTTTTGGTTGTCGTTGCGTTGCGGATACTACGTCGCCAATGAATGCATAACAATCTTGTGAAGTTCTAGAAGTTGGAAGCTTGTGATTGAGGTATTTAAATTGAATATTATGTTCTTGTATGCATGAAAGACAATATGAATAGTACGGTGTTGTTGGAATGTAGATTATGAGGTTGTTATTATTTTCATTGAAGTCGGAAGGTTTTGAAGGAAGTAGTAAATTGAGATTATGTATCTTGAATGGAATATGTGAATTGCTAGTATGATTGTTGAATTATGTTACTAGTTTGGCGGGTTTGAATTCCGGATTGTGGATTGTTGAGAATTTGGCTATGTTGAATGTTGAGGATGGTATATTTGCGGGGAAGTCTTTGTAGAAATTTCGGTAGCTAAGTGTTTCCTTAAGATTCCAATTCTAAGAACCCTAATAAGAGCTTTGGTAAACATGACCAATTTGCGAGATTTTGACGAGATTGCGACGCGAATTCGGAATAGCTAAAGAAGCCGGAAGAGGTATGTAAGGTCTTCCCTTCCTTTCTTGGCATGTCTTAGATGCATAGGCCTGATTTCGCGCCTCGGGGACCTTCCTAACTCCAGAAATCCGCAATCGACAATAGTTACTATTCATTCAGTAAGATTGAACTAAAAGTGCATGAATTGTGAAGACAATGTCTAAACATCCTAGAACTTGCAAGAATGAGACCGATTACCCTAAAGCCT
The DNA here is from genome assembly GCF_029784015.1 of Lycium ferocissimum. Lineage (NCBI taxonomy): Eukaryota > Viridiplantae > Streptophyta > Magnoliopsida > Solanales > Solanaceae > Lycium > Lycium ferocissimum. Next base: position 7,517 of record NW_026727667.1, read on the forward strand.
TCATAGTAACGTCATGACACGTATTATATGTAAGTTGTCTACCTCATTTGACTCGAGGTGGGCCCACGGTTCCGAATTTTCTTTAATGCCTTGATTATTAAATGATAAGTGTTGTAACTATTTTAATGAGAATATTTCTACGACGGTAATGCTAAGAAAGAACATACGTCATGATCCTATGATGATAACAATGGGGTTGAGAAAGGGTAAACGTCTACGATAGCTACATTGACGGTATATTCTGCTATACAAATGAAAATATGGAACTGTTAAACGACCTCTTAATGTTTCAACTCTATTATATGGGATGACTGCTATAAAGGTTCTAGATTAACGAAACTATATTTTATGACCCTATTTGATGTTTTTTTTATATAACGACACTTTTCATTGGTGACTTCGTTCTATGATACACGTATATGTGCATACTGTTATGTGCAAATATATATGTGGGGAATGGGGGGGGCAACTGTGTCCACCTGATTCAGCTGGCTCATCATCCCGGACGCGGGATGCCCGGACGCGGGATGCCCGGACGCGGGATTTATGGGAAGAGCCGTACGCGGCGACTGTTTATGTGGTATATAACTTATACATATAATGTGATACATTGGGGTCACTGTTGGGGAGGGGGTGGGAGAGCTGATGTACTCAGCGTCTGTAAAGGTAAGAAAGAGATACTGTTTACTGAAATGTACTGTTTACTGAAATGTACTGTTTACTGAAATGTACTGTTTACTGAAATGTACTGTTTACAAAAATGTACTGTTTACTAAAATGTACTGTTTACTGTATACAGGGCATACACATGTACAGGTTACTTCTGTACTAGGATAAACTCTGTATATCTATTCTGTTATGACTTGTATTCTATATTCCCTTACTATGTTATCATTTATGCCTTACATACTCAGTACATTATTCGTACTGACGTCCCTTCTTGTGGACGCTGCGTTTCATGCCGCGCAGGTCAGCAGACAGGCGGACTTGATCTTTAGGAGCTCTACCAGCCGTACTTGACAGCGCTCCAGTTGTTCCGGGGCCTTATTTCTGTGGTACTCTACTGTGCATATTTTCGGGCACGACAGTACTCGGCCCTTTCTGTGTATAAGTGTATTATGTCTAGAGGCTCGTAGACAGATATATATAGTCAGTTATGTACAGTTAAATATGCGGTATTTTGGCATCATAATGCTGTTGTATAACGTGATAGCAAAGCTAACTGGTCTATGTTTATAGTGATGCTGCTGATGTTAATGTTTAGTTTGAAAGAAAAAAAAAACAGCACCGTTCATACGACTTGCTAAAAGGGTACAGGTAAAACGATAGGTAAGGGGTGCTCGGTACAAGTATCGGGTACTCGTCACGGCCCCTAGTCGGGTCGTGACAGAAGTGGTATCAGAGCAGTTCGGTCCTAGGGGTTTGTCTACGAGCCGTGTCCAGTAGAGTCTTGTTTATGGGTGTGTAGCGCGCCACACTTATAAACAGGAGGCTACAGGGCATTTAGGAAATATGACCTTCTTTGTGTTCTAAGATCGTGCGATAGAGCTATGCTACCAGGATCATATTCCTTTCCTAATCCTATGTTATGGTTTCGATAATGCGCGCGAAGAAGAAAGCTAGGGCGGCCCGGGGAGGGCGAGACAGCGGCTCGGGCCGGGCCGATGGCGGGGGCCATCCGATTCGACTCGGTTAGTTGCCGCACGGGCTCGGCGGCGGAGATACGGATCGGGAGAGCAGGGCGATGGCGCTAGGGCCCGTGATTTCATCGCCCTAAGACCCGGAGTTTATGGGTCAAAACCAGAGGAAGACCCGCAGAATTTTATAGATGAGATGCTAAGGACACTAAGGATAATACATGCTTCAGATACAGAGTCAGTGGAATTGGCATCGTACAGATTGCGGGATGTAGCAGTCCTGTGGTATGACAGTTGGAGAGCCTCAAGGGGAGCAAATGCCCCTCCCCCGGTTTGGCAGGAGTTTACGGGGCATTTACGCGACATTTCTGCCTTGTCGGAAGTTCGACGAGCCGGGCGATATGTTCTTAAATCTCGAGCGAGGGGGAATATGAGTGTCGGGGAATACGATCTCCGCTTTAACTCGCGGCCGAGGTATGCCCCGGCCATGATCGACGTATGGGGGATCGTGTACATCGATTTGTGAGTGGGTTGGGCCCGCGTATAATTAAGGAGTGTTTGACGACTTCCTCCGGGGACGGAATGACTATTGCCGGTATCCGGGCTCGTGCCCAAAATACGGAGGAACAACACCGGCCACGCCGGAGAAGAGCGCTATCCGGATAGGGGCTCGAGAAAAAGGCGATTTTCCGGGGCTAGGAGCGAGTATGGGGGGGGGACGAGGCACGAGGAGCAATCTAGGTATTTAGGCCAATCAGCGGCCAGTGCACCCCCTCAGTTTGCTGACAGAGCTTCAGAGTCCCAGTACAGGGCTGATTTTAGTAGGGTGGGGCTGCCCCCACCACGATGTGCTCGGTGTGGCAAGCCACATGCAGGCGGTGTTACGGAAACGGGCGGTTGCTTTGCACTCGCGGTCGAACCGACCATTTAGTGCGTGTTGCCCACTAAAGGATGGAAGAGGCCAAACTCGGCCGGCCGGATCGACAATTGGTTCATCGTCGACCGTGCGCCCTCGCGGACGGACTTCTCGAGGGCCCCGGCGGGCGCGGCCGAGGTAGAGGAGGGGCACCTAGTTCGGCGGTCCTATGCACCGCTTATATGCATCGACGGGACGACGGGATCCGAGCCTTCCGCGAGATGCGGCCACGAGTACTTTTCGGCACCTTACATGATATGCGTGTTAATTGATTCGGATTCTATCTTATCCCATGCCGCCCTTGTATTGTTGAACATTCGGAAATTAGGACGAAAAGTGACCATACGTACAGGTAACAGTGAATACTAGAGACTGCGGAGGGTAGAACTGTAAATAAAAGAAAAGATGTGTTACGCGGGCGTTTCAAAAACTGCGAAGACCCCAACTCGTCCCATATTGTGTGACATGAGTAGTGCGGGGGGAGGGGGAGCGACGGCGAAAATACTAACGCTAAGACGCTGAAATGTATTAAAGTTTCAAGGTTAAGCGTGCTACGGTAAGAGTAATTTTACGATGGGTGACCCCTGGGGAAATATGTTGGAAATTGCATAATTATGGAAGGCAGGGACGAATGTGAAGGTAAGTAGTTTAAAGTAAATTAGAGTGTGTGGGTATTTGGAAGCTCTATAAAAGCCGTGTGAAATCTGGACTAGCAAAAAGGGAGAGCGTGCTAGATTTAAAATGGACATGTTAAGCGACATATGGGATATTGACGAAGGAGACTCCCCCGAATATTATCATACGCTATGAGGCCGGTTCAACATTCGAGGACGAATGTTCTAAAGGGGGGGAGATGTTATATCCCGCATTTTATGCAATTGGATAATTCGAGACAATCGCGGGAAGACGATAAACAAGGCCACATTTTATTTTGTTAGGCATATGAGTTGCTTATGAAAAGAATTAGAAGTGGAATTAGTGAGGAAGGTCAAGGACACAAGGGAAATTCACAATACGACTCGTGAAAATATGGAAGAAGACGAAGGGTAAAATTGGAAATTGGAAAATGTTTCATGAATTACAAGAATTTGCCAAGAATACAAAGTGGGCTTGAAAGAATTTTTTTGAAAAATTGGAAGGCCCAACCGGCCAAGTATAGGGTCCAAGCCCATTTTGAATAAAATTTGGTCAATAAATGGATGACAAGTCACCCTTGCTCCATAATTTTCTAGAAATTTCAAGGAAAAACAAGAACAAAAAGAAGGAGAAAAGAAGCAAGGCCTTTCGGCCATAAGGAAATTTCAAAGAAAAAAAATTGCAAAAATTCTTCAAAAATCATTTCCTACTAAGTAAAGGGTGCACAACAAGGTGGAGTATTCATTTGGGCAAGAAAAGCTCATATTCATACAAGTTGGGAGTTCTTGTTAAGTGAAGAATCCAAGGAAAGGTAAGGTTTAATTCTTCTTTTATATGTTATGAGTGCTTATGCATGTTGTGGCATAGAAAAATGGATGAAATTCATATGTTATGGAAGTGTTTGTGTGTGGCCGTGCATGGCAAGGTCAAACCGTGGATGTGTGTGTGTGTTATGTGTATGTTTGTGTGTTGGTTGTTGATGTAAAGGATAGATATTATGAGAATTCATGAAGAATATATATGAAGGTGTTGGCCGTGGGTTGTATGTTATATGTATGGTCGTGTAGTTGCGGTGTAGTATGGAAAAGATGAGTCAATTTTATTTAGTGTTTTGGTTGTCGTTGCGTTGCGGATACTACGTCGCCAATGAATGCATAACAATCTTGTGAAGTTCTAGAAGTTGGAAGCTTGTGATTGAGGTATTTAAATTGAATATTATGTTCTTGTATGCATGAAAGACAATATGAATAGTACGGTGTTGTTGGAATGTAGATTATGAGGTTGTTATTATTTTCATTGAAGTCGGAAGGTTTTGAAGGAAGTAGTAAATTGAGATTATGTATCTTGAATGGAATATGTGAATTGCTAGTATGATTGTTGAATTATGTTACTAGTTTGGCCGGGTTTGAATTCCGGATTGTGGATTGTTGAGAATTTGGCTATGTTGAATGTTGAGGATGGTATATTTGCGGGGGAAGTCTTCCGAAATTTCGGTAGCTAAGTGTTTCCTTAAGATTCCAATTCTAAGAACCCTAATAAGAGCTTTGGTAAACATGACCAATTTGCGAGATTTTGACGAGATTGCGACGCGAATTCGGAATAGCTAAAGAAGCGGAAGAGGTATGTAAGGTCTTCCCTTCCTTTCTTGGCATGTCTTAGATGCATAGGCCACGATTTCGCGCCTCGGGGACTTCCTAACTCCCGAGGAAATCCGCAATCGAAAATAGTTACTATTCATTCGGTAAGATTGAACTAAAAGTGCATGAATTGTGAAGACAATGTCTAAACATCCTAGAACTTGCAAGAATGAGACCGATTACCCTAAAGCCTTCATAGTAACGTCATGACACGTATTATATGTAAGTTGTCTACGCCACCTCATTTGACTCGAGGTGGGCCCACGGTTCCCGAATTTTCTTTAATGCCTTGATTATTAAATGATAAGTGTTGTAACTATTTTAATGAGAATATTTCTACGACGGTAATGCTAAGAAAGAACATACGTCATGATCCTATGATGATAACAATGGGGTTGAGAAAGGGTAAACGTCTACGATAGCTACATTGACGGTATATTCTGTTTATACAAATGAAAATATGGAGCGTTAAACGACCTCTTAATGTTTCAACTCTATTATATGGGATGACTGCTATAAAGGTTCTAGATTAACGAAACTATATTTTATGACCCTATTTGATGTTTTTTTTTATATAACGACACTTTTCATTGGTGACTTCGTTCTATGATACACGTATATGTGCATACTGTTATGTGCAAATATATATGTGGGGGAATGGGGGGGGGGGGCAAGCGTGTCCACGATTCGGTGGCTCATAATCCGGACGCGGGATGCCGGACGCGGGATTTATGGGAAGAGCCGTACGCGGTGTTTATGTGGTATATAACTTATACATATAATGTGATACGTTGGGGTCGTTATTGGGGAGGGGTGGGAGAGCGATGTACTCGGCGTACGTAAAGGTAAGAAAGAATCGCATTCCTTCGAAATGTCTTGTTTACCGAAATGTCTTGTTCTTCGAAATGTCTTGTTTACAAAAATGTCTTGTTTACTAAAATGTCGTTTACGTATACGGGGCATACACGTATACGGTGTTACTTCGTACTAGGATAAACTACGTATATCTATTCGTTATGACTTGTATTCTATATTCCCTTACTATGTTATCATTTATGCCTTACATACTCGGTACATTATTCGTGCGCGTCCCTTCTTGTGGACGCATTGCGTTTCATGCCGCGCGAGTCGGCGAACGGGCGGACTTGATCTTTAGGAGCTCTACCGGCCGTGCTTGACGGCGCTCCGGTTGTTCGGGGCCTTATTTCTACGCGGTACTCTCGTGCATATTTTCGGGCACGACAGTACTCGGCCACTTTACGTGTATAAGTGTATTATGTCTAGAGGCTCGTAGACGAATATATATAGTCGGTTATGTACGGTTAAATATGCGATATTTTGGCATCATAATCTTTGTTGTATAACGTGATAGCAAAGCTAATGGTCTATGTTTATAGTGATCTAACGATGTTAATGTTTAGTTTGAAAGAAAAAAAACACCGTTAAATACGACTTGCTAAAAGGGTACAGGTAAAACGATAGGTAAGGGGTGCTCGGTACAAGTATCGGGTACTCGTCACGGCCCCTAGTCGGGTCGTGACATATTAGTGACCAACTTCATCAAACCAAGTGAATCAAGTGTAAGAAACCCATTAAAGTTCATCCAAGACAAGAATCCAAGTGAAGGTGAAATTAGGGTTTTGCTCAAGTGAAGTGTTTGCACCCAAGGGTCATTCCTACACCATCTAAGGTAAGTTTTATGGTATTTCCATATTGTTTAAGGTATTGAAAAGTTGAAACACTTGGATTGTAGAAGGCTATAGAAAATGGGTCATGAATGTGGGAATAGTGTCATTTTTGAGTAATAGTTTGGATTGAGTCATGATTCTTGATGTGTTGTGATTATGGTTATGTTATAAATGATGTTAAGAACACGGGATAGACATTGTATATGGATGAATGTAATCGTGTGCTATGACCATGAATATGGATGATTGGAAGTGAATTGAGAAGTAAGGATAATGTATGTGAATAAAGAGTATTGTTATGATGTTGAGAATGTTATTATTGATGTTTGGGAGTTGATATATGATATGGAGGAAGTTGTATAAATAAAGGAAATGCTGCCCAATTTTCTCTAGCTTTAGTCATGTATGCTAAGCTATCGATTTTCTAATGATAGTATAACTCTAATGAAGGTAGAAACGTGAGCATTGAAGGAGAACGTGCAAGTGATAGAATAGTTAAACGAAGAGGTATATAAGGCTAACCCTTCTTTCATAAGGCATGGTTCTTTAGCCAAATATCTATTCTTCTATGAGCCTATGATGTCCTCCAGATGACTTTATCTCTAAAAGCTACTAAGCTCATGATCCTCAATATGTTACGATTGTACTAAGTTCCTTATATGATGAGTAATCCTTTAAGGATAGATGTAATGAACGACGATAGTAATGATGTTAAAGATCTTATGAGCTTTTATGTATATGTGCCTATGTATGGCTACTATGAAACCCCGAGCTTATATGGTCGGGTAGAATGTATAAATATATATATATATTGCGCGCGCACCACTGCAGTTGGGTACGGTTAACCCTGAGCCTTAGTAGGGCCAGGTATGTGAAACACCGAACCTTCGTGGTCGGGTATGCTATGTAAATGCTATGTATATGATATGAATATGAATACAAATATGCTATGAATACGGAAATGCTATGAATATGAATGTAAATGAATACGAGTATGAATGGAAATATGACTACAAATACGAATGGATATGGAATGTAAACGAGTTCGGATACAGATATGGATGTATGTACACAATCACGCATTAGAAATGGAAATTCCCTATGAAAAGCAAGTAAGTGTTTATGACGATGATACTACTATCTCCCATCCTATGCTATTTCTTATGTTGTCTATTATGCTTTGATAATGATGTTGCTCATGCTTTACATACTCAGTACATTCTTCGTACTGACGTCCTTTTATTTGTGGACGCTGCGTCATGCCCGCAGGTGGCCAGGGAGACAGGCTTGATCCATAGCTACATTTCTCAGGGACTACATAGCGGAGCTCCATTTCATTCGGAGCTAGAACTTTTGGTATTCATTCTTTTGTGTACATATTTATGGGCATGGCGGGGTCCTGTCCCACCTATATGATATGACATACTCTTCTTAGAGGCTCGCAGACATGTGTATATGGTTAGATGTGTTTAGCCTTGTCGGCCTATATTTTGGATATCATTTTGTTAGCCTCATCGGCTTATGTACATTGATATGGGCATAGTTGCTAATGTGATATAAATGTATTGTTGTCCAATGGGATTAGTATGATTGATGGATGGAAAGTATGAATTAACTATGTGGCTCACCTAGATGTAAATGTGAAAGTATGATAAGAGGTGCCCGGGTGGGTTAGCACCGGGTGCCCGTCGCGGCCCTCCGGTTGGGTCGTGACACTCAGATAATCTGATATCATGTAGACAGAGAATCAGATAATCAGCTAATCAGTAATCAATTAGGAGATGAATAATGAAATGCAATGCAGTGAAGCATGCTTCGAATACACACAATGCTCCACGGGGCTGGAAAGAGATGTGGCCCATGAGGGACCACTAAGTTCATATACCAATGATGTGTCGTGGAATTATGACACATTTGATGTCTTTTGCGTGAAGTTTTTATTGTTTTAAGCCTGTTTTATGTCTTTTGTTATGTTATTTGTTTTATTGTTGGTATTTGGAGATAAGATGGCAGATATAAGAAAAAGATGATTATTCCCAGTTTTGATGATTTACGGACTGTACATTTTATGTACGGATCGTGCCTTGCGGCTTTGAAGAAGGTTGAAAGATAGAAGTTCCAGTGATTCAGAGATCTGTGTAGATTACATATGGTGGAATTCTATGGATCGTAAATTAGACATGCGGACCGTAATCTTACCGTAAGTCTTATCCAGAAACTTGGTTTAGCAAAGGATCGACCAACGATAGGACTCTACGGATCGTGTTTCTCTTTTACAGTTCATAAAGGTGGGTATAAATCAAACCCTAAGAAGAAGAAGAAATCCATCTATGGAGGCCTGAGCATGAGTTACGGATTGTTATTCCCTTTTTACGGTCCTTCCTTTTACCTTAAGTGAACCTGCAGGAATATTTTTGTCAGAATTTATTCCACATTTTTAGACCATTATAAATAGTTTTTATAGGGTTTTTGTGGGTCATCTTGTATAGAATTTTAGATACAATATTCTATAGCATTAAATAACTTTTAATTGAAGCTTTTAAAGAGAATATTTCATCTTTTCTTGTCATCTTCCATTCACTGTAAGCTTTCAATGATTTCTTTAATGCTTTGTTTTGTACTTTTAGACATGAGTAGCTAAGCTTAAATACTAAGGTTGGGGAACCCAATGGTGGGTGTTATGTTAATCGGTGTTTACCATTAAATATATGAATAATGGGTTGTTGGTTTCTATTCGTTTCTCTTCCTTTGTTGTTGGTTAGTGCTTGCAAACATTAACCCATGCCATTTACTCTTTCTTTATTTGAAAAAGTAAGTTAGAGTTTGGTAGAAATGAAAAAACAAGAACTGGGGGCGTTAACCCTCGTTTAATAGGCTCGCTTAGGGATAAGATGAGTTTACTTGGCATATATTGATCGTTCTTAATCACAACTCTTTTGCATTTGGGAAAATCATAAAGAGGAAATACTATTTAACTGTTGAAAAATATTGGATAGTGAAAAAGAGATCATTTCATATCATATGACGACCCTTTAGAAATTTATTATATTAACACCCATAGCATTACACTTCATTAACGGGAACACGACCTTTGTCTCTCTTTCCAATTAAGTAATCGTAAATCAAAATAGCGAATTAGAATTATCAAAATCTTTTACACTTTACCGGAGTAGAATTACGACTAAAGTCAAATAACACACTACTCAAAGTAATATTTTCACGCCATATTTTCTGTGGGGTTTGACTCCAACCTTGTTGGGTTACTATATTTGACATCAATTGCGTTATACCATTTATACAGGTGTAATTTGATTGTACAAATTTTGGCACCATTTCAAGGGAATACGGTTTTCAAATTACTAAATAGTGTGTACTCTACTTTAATTTTTTTTCAATTCCATCACACCTTGTTTACTTTGTTTTGTGAACCAGGTGAGTATGGCTAGACGGAGAGGAGGACGAGGAGCACCGGACTCGGGCACCAAATGTAGTCCCAATGCCACCGGTACGAGGAAAATGTACTTGCAGATATGGCTCAAGAAATTTACTATACAAATGCAATTGTTCCTCTAAGGGTTGATGCGGCCACATTCAAGATAGACAATGGAATCTATGTAATGCTAAAAGCTCAGGGTCTTTTCCAGAATTCGATTGATGATAACCCATATCAACTTCTCAAGAACTTTATTGGGTTATAGAACCACATGTCGGAGGATGTTATAAGGTTGAGGGTGTTTAAATACTCTTTGGCCGGTGAAGTGAGAACATGGCTTCATAATCTACCACCAAACTCCATGCACACTTAGGGTGAGCTAGTGAGTGTTTTTCTCAAGAAATGGCTTCCACCGAGTAAAAAGGCTAAGCTCAGAGATAATATCTTCCATTTGAAGCACCTTTCTGGGGAACAACTCTTCAAAGCATGGGAGAGGTTCAAACAAGCTTTTATGAGGTCTTCAACTCATGGTTTTCCAGAGAATATTGTTACACCTCGAAAATTTTTGCGTCGTTTGCACATAAGTGAACTAACGTAATCCTGGAGAGGTTATGGAACCCTTATAAGGTTAAGGAAGACTTTTAACAAGTGCTAAGAAAGTGTCTAAAGTTTCCGGGACCAAGCGAATCGAAGGAATTAAGTTTATCGAAACTTGGGGAAAACTTGGCAGAATTTTGGATAGAAATTTTTGGTCCAACTTGAGGAAGGTATATCTCATAGAATGTTGGGAGTTATGGAATGAATAACCTATGTAAATTCAAGTTCAGCGAGTCTTCTTTCCAATGCAACTGACAGATCGCAAATCTGAGAAGTACGGGATAAAGTACAGCCCGTACAAAATTGTACGTCCCGTACCTCATTTGCCGTATTTTTCCAGAATTTTCCAGAAAGTTGAATTTTGACCTTCCAAGTACGGGCTGAAAGTACTGGACGTACATTGAAGTACGGCCCGTACATTTTGGCCGTATTTTAGGTCGGTGGAAATTTTTCCTTGGCCTATAAATAGATTTCCCACGACTTGGGGCTCATTTGTTCACCAAAATAGATCCCTAGTGACCTTCTAAGCTCTCTCAAACATCTATAATCATCCCAAATCATTTCAAGAGAAGATCAAGCCATAAAATCTCTAACTAGTTCATAGATAGTGGTTGTTCTTGCTTCTACTTAGAGTTGTGGTGAATTTGGTCTTGAGAAAAGTTGTGTGTGACTAAAGTTCTTCAAGTATAAGGTATGTTCTTCATCTTGTTTCTTATGTTGAGTTGATTTGAAGGTTAAACAAGTCTTATAATTGAAAAGAGACATGGAGAAAAAATCATAAAGTGTTGTGTTGTAGTTGATGGCTATGGATTGAATTTGAAAAGAAGTTTTGGATGGATTTGAGTCTAGTTTGAATGTCATTTCTTGGGTATGATATTGTTGATGTCATTATTAATGCTTGGGAGTTGTTTTGGAGTTTGACGGAAGTAGGTGATACAGGGGAAATGCTGCCTAAATTTCGTTAGCTTACCTAATAGTTTAGTTTGACCTTATAAGAGTTTCAACGACTTAACCTTAGTGTGAATCATCTTGAATGTAGATTTGTAAGCTCGGGAGGATAGACGTTGAGTGGTTAAGTAGACGACGAGGTATGTTAAGGCTATCCCTTTCTTTCTTTTTGGCATGATCCTTATGAATAAGACGTACACGTAACGTTAATCCATATTGATTCTACTCTTAGAGTTAGGGATGATCCATTTGATTCATGTTCCATAAGTTATCTTCAAAAAGTCTTCTTTCATAGTTAGTATGATCTTAGAGTCACTTGTACTCTTACATGTTTTGCATTGAATTTCATTTATTTATATATATATATATGACCCCTCAGGAGTTATATACGCGTATATTTTGTATTTTATATATACATATGTATGGGGTATGGGGAAGGTGACGACATTATATACGCACCACCACCTGATTAGCTGGTCATATGATGATACGACGACGATGATGATGATGATGCCCACAGAGGCCGATACGATACGATGGGATACCCACAAAGGCTTGACATGCGTTATATACACATATATGTATATGTATGACCACATGTATTCATGCACAACATTTATGTATATCATTGGTTCACAGAGACAGTCCAGACGTACAGGTTGCATTCATTTACCCTATGTCTTCTTATGTCTCTATTATGTTACTCTCATGCCTTACATACTCAATAATTTGTCCGTACTGACGTCCTTTCACTTGTGGACGCTGCGTTCATTTCCGCAGGTAGACAGGGAGACGGTTCAGACCCTTAAACTATCTTCTCAGCACTTGTACAGGAGCACTCCACTTGTTTCGGAGTTGCAGATCAGGTTGGTATGATTCTTTTGTTTACATTTGGGCATGGCGGGGTCTTGTCCCATCCTTATTATGTTATGCGGTCCAGTAGAGGCTCGTAGACAGATATGTACAGCCAGATGTTCCATGACCTTCTCGGTCCATACTTTGTGGTATCATTATTTTGAATAGGAAAATTTAGGAAAATTGCCTTTCTTTCTCGACTTAGATCGTGCGATAGAGCCATGTTATGAGGATTCCCTTTTTCCTGACCATGTGTTATGATTTCAGTAATGCCTGTGATGAGGAAAGCTTCAGTGGCCTAGAAGGGCAAGTTAGCGGCAGGTAGGAGAACTAGACGGATACCGCTTGTAGATGTTAATGAGGGAGAGTCCCAGAATGAGGTTCCATCTGAGACCTCTCATACTCTGCCCGCTCCAGAGGAGCTCCATCCCCAGCTCTAGCTCCAGCACCCTTAGTTCCTCCATCAGATTCCTCGAGCCAGGAGATGCGAGAGGCTATTTAGTTGTTGACTCAATTAGTGGCTGTCCGACCCCAGCATCATGGTACGGGTCATGGTGATAGGGTTTTTAGTGCCAGGGTTCGAGATTTTATAAATTTAGACCCTCCAGAGTTCTTTGGATCAAAACCAAATGCGGACCCGCAAAATTTTATAGATGGGATGTTGAGGACGTTGCGGGTGATGAATGCTTCCGACACTGAGTCAGTAGAGTTGGCTTCCTATAGACTACGGGATGTTGTCGTGCACTGGTATGAGACTTGGGTGTCATCTAGAGGGATTAATGCACCCCCACCCGTGTAGCAGGAGTTCACAGATGCCTTCCTTCGGCATTATTTACTGCCAGAGATTAGACGGGCCCGAGCTGATAGATTTCTGAACTTTAGACAGGGGAACATGAGTGTTCGGGAGTACAATCTTCATTTTAATTCTTTGGCTAGATATGCTCTAGCTATGGTAGCTGAGATGGAGGATCGTGTTTATCGATTTGTGAGTGGATTGGGACCACACTTGATTGATGACTGTATGACGGCCTCTCTTCAGACAAGTATGGATATTTCTCACGTTCAGGCGCACGTTCAGAATCTGGAGGGGCGTAGGAAGCAGCGGAAGGTTGAGCGTAGCATGATAGGAGTCAGAGCAAGAGAGCTAGATCTCCAGATTTTGTCAGTGAGTCCGTGTAAGTGGTTAGAGGCAACAATTCTCTAGGCGTTCAGCCTATTCAGCGGCTAGTACGCCTTCACGCTTTTCGAGACACGGGTTTGATAAGACCTACTCATTTTGAGCCGCCCGCAGTTCCGTGGCCTAGCTCCCGGGCGAAGGGCGGTTCCAACAGATGAGGCCATCTCTACCGCGATGTACCTAGTGTGGTAAGTTACATGATGGGCAGTGTCACTTGGGATTAGATGTTTTTTATACCTGTGGTCAGTCAGGCCATATTATACGAGATTGTCCATAGAGAGGTAGTGGAGGTATAGCTTAGCCGATAGGGTCTGCATCTGGTTCTTCGACATCTGTACGCCTTCTTGGGCAGGGTACTCAGATACCAACCGGTAGTGGTAGAGGTAGAGGTGGAGTGTCTAGTTCAAATGGTCCTCAGAACCGCATTTATGCATTGGCTGGTCGACAAGATCTTGAGTCTTCGCCTGATGTTGTTATAAGTATATTATCAGTCTCTTCCCATAATGTGTATGCATTGATAGATCCAGGTTCTACATTATCGTATGTTACTCCTTTTATTACTAGTCAGTTTTGGGTAAAACCCGAGTCGATTAGACCTTTTGAGACGTTTACACCCGTTGGTGATCCAGTGATAGCTAGACGGGTATATAGAAATTGTGTGGTTATAGTTTGTGATCATCATATGATGGCAGATTTGATTGAGTTAGATATGGTAGACTTTGATATTATTATGTGTATGGATTGGTTGGCCTCTTGTTATGCTAATGTTGATTGTAGAACGAAGATGGTTCAATTTCAGTTTCCAGGAGAGCCAGTTCTAGAATGGAGGGTAATACAACATCACCGAGAGGTAGGTTTATTTATTATCTTAAGGCAAGGAAGATGATTGCCAAGGGTTGTACTTATCATCTTCCTGTGGTCAGTCAGGCCATATTAACTCGAGCTTCGTTGCAAGACGGGATGGACATTTCCCGCATTCAAGCCCACGCCCAAAATCTTGAGGGACAACAACCTCCGCAGTGGTGATTGTGATGTTGATAGAGGGCAAAGCAAAAGGGCTAGATCTATGGGCACGGCCGTGATTATAGAGGGGGATCGAGACAGACATTTTCTAGGCACTCGGCCCCCGGTCGGCCCGACGAGTGCACCTCCCCGATTTGCGGATAGAAGATTTGATCGCTCTTTCCGTTCGGTGACGGGGCCGCAGTTCGGCGGCCCTGTGTTCGTAGTTCGGGTGGGGTGAGTACAGAGTGAGACCTCCATATAGAGCTTCATACGGAGCCATTCAGATACTGGAATGATAGCTATTGTTATAGGCAAATTCGATCAGGGGTAAATGGTCATCCCAACTACCACCAAAATCTAAAACACATGCCCTTAACATATCCTCCAAGGTCTGTATAGTACGCTCGGCCTGTCCGTCAGTCTGCGGGTGAAATGCCATACTAAGCCTTACTTGGGTACCTAGACCTTCTTGGATGGATTTCCAGAACTTAGCCGTAAATTGTGCTCCTCTGTCTGTGATGATAGATATTGGAATGACATAAAGCCTTACAATCTCCTTAAGATATAACCTTGCATAATCTTCAGCTGAATATGTAGTTCTGACTGGGAGAAAATGAGCTGCTTTTGTCAATCTATCCACAATCACCCATGTAGAATCATACTTGCCTCGGGAACGGGGCAATCCTACAATAAAATCCATATTGATCACCTCCCATTTCCACGTAGGAATTTCCATTGCTTGTAATAACCCTCTTGGCTTCTGATGTTCTATCTTCACTTGCTGACAATTTGACTTATTGTGAAGTAGAATCTAAAGGAAACCTTTGGGTTATTGTCTCGACTAATAAGAGATAGTTGCTTTAACTAGTCCATCGATTCCAAGGCTTGTTTTTCTTTCTAAAATTTATAAATGTTTTCTAAAAAATATTTATTTTTCTCCAAATTAAAGTTGTACACTTTTTGAAAGTCCTTACAACTAAAATGACGACTATGATTCTATGATGGAAATAATTATGTCAAGAGGAAATGTCTATGACACTACATAACATGACATGATATAATACGATATGCTATACGTATATATACGGGGATACGGGGAAGGGATACAGGAATCGAAAGCGGAACTATGTTTCATTGCCACCTGGTCGGTGGCTTATCATCCGGACGCGGGATGCCCGGACGCGGGATATATGGGTGAGCCGATATATTCGGTGCTATGTGGGCGAGCCGACGTTGTTCGTGCTATGCTATGCCACCGTATATGCTATGACACGCTATGCTATGCCTGACAGTCGGATAAATACTATTATGATATGGTACGCTATGACACGCTATGCTATGATATGACAAGCTATGACACCTTATGCTATGACCCCGATGCCCCGACATGCGATGCTACGACATGACATGACACGATATGATATGATATGATCTCCTACGATATAGTACGACATGATATTATATGATAAGCTATGTCTATGCTCTCTTATTTTCTATGTCTATGATAAAGAGATATATTCCTAAGATAAGCACGCATAGTACGAGATGATAATACCTTCCTAGGTACAAGTTATTTTCTTACTTCATTACATATCCCCCGAACCTATGACATGGTGATCCTTACTTATGTTTATACTTGCCGTTTACTTCCACGCCTTACATACTCGGTACACTATTTGTACCGACGTCCCTTCGTGGACGCGCGTTCATGCCGCGCGTGTCGGTGCAGACGATGGACTGGTTCCTAGGAGTTCTATCAATGCAAAGAAAGCTCCGGTTGTTCCGGAGCCTTACTTCTTTTTGGTACTATTTTGTGTATATGTATTCTCGGGCACAAGACTCGGCCTTTCCTATGTATATGTATACTATGTTAGAGGCTCGTGCCGGCTATGCACGATAAAGCTTTGTGTTCGGTGTCTTGTCGTCGTATTATGTATTGTCAAAGGTGGCTAGTCTATGTATTATTATGTTACTAATGTATATGTCGTAAAAAAAAAAAAAATGGTGTAGTTCATATGGCCCACTTAGTGGGTCAAAGGAATATGATACAACAAGGGGTGTCCGGTACAAGTATCGGGCACTCGTCACGGCCCGAGTTGGGTCGTGACAAGGCTGCTCGAAGCCGGTTCGGTCCTAGGGTTTGTCTACGAGCCGTGTCTAGTAGAGTCTTGTTTATGGTGTGTTGCGCGCCACACTTATAAACAGGAGGCTACAGGGCATTTAGGAAATATGACCTTCCTTGTATTCTAAGATCGTGCGATAGAGCTATGTTGCCAGGTTTCCATACTCCTTTCCTAATCCTATGTTATGGTTTCAGTAATGCCGCCGAAGAAGCAAGCGAGGGCAGCCCAGAAGGGCAAGACAGCGGCTGGAAGGAGGGTTGAACGGGAGCTAGAAGAAGGAGAATCCCATAATGAAGCTCCCATACCGAGAGAGTAGGAAGAGTTCCCGCTCCGGCCCCCCGCCCTCCGGTTCCACCGCCGGCGACTCCGGGTCGGCGGATGGCGGAGGTCATCCGGTTATTAACCTAGTTGGTTGCCGCACGGAGCTCGGCGGCAAGATACGGACCGGAGACGAGGGCGCGTGAAAGTGCAAGGGCCCGTGATTTTATTGCCCTCCGACCTCCGAGTTTTATGGATCAAAACCGAGAAGAGGATCCGCGAGCTTTATAGATGAGATGCTGAGGACTCTGAGGATCATACATGCTTCGGATACGGAGTCCGTAGAGTTAGCTTCATACAGGCTGCGGGATGTGGCAGTTCTATGGTACAACAGCTGGATATCCTCTAGGGGAGCAAATGCCCCTCCCCCAGTCTGGCAGGAGTTTACGGAGGCATTTCTACGACATTTCCTACCACCAGAGGTTCGACGAGCACGGCCGAGATGTTCTTAAATCTCGAGCAAGGGGAATATGAGTGTTCGGGGAATACGGCCTTCTTTTTAACCTCTCGTTGGCTAGGTATGCCCCGGCCATGATACGGCGATATGGGGATCGGGTACATCGATATGTGAGTGGGTTGGGGCCGCGCATAAATTAAGGAGTGTCGGCTTCGCTTCGCTCCGTGATGGATGACCATTACCCGCATCCAAGCCCACGCCCAAAATGCGGAGGAACAAACCGGCCCGGCAGGGGAACGATATCCGGATGGGGTTCTAGAAAGAGGGCGGGGCATCTTCTCGGACTAGGAGCGAATACGGAGGGGGGACAAGCACAAGAGCAACCGGGTATTCGGTGCCAATCGGCCGGCCGGTGCCCCACCGATTTGCGGATGACCGCTTGGGACCGGATCGGGGTACTAGAGTTTCGGGGTCCCGCACGCAGCCGATTCCGGCAGAGGATGATGGCAACCCCCGCCACGGTGTGCTCGGTGTGGCCGACCACGCTCGGGACGGTGTTGCGAGACGGTGCATGTTATGCTTGAGGACGGATGGACCATTTGATGCGAGATTGTCCGCTAAGGAATGAGAGGAAGCGAGCTCGGCCACCGCCGGTCGGCCCGATGGGTTCGTCACCATCCGCGCCCTCCGGACGGAGCCTCCCGGACTCCCGCAGTCGTGGTCGAGCGAGGAGGAGCATCCGTTCAGCCGGCCCTCCGCACCGCCTATATGCATTGACAGGGCGACAGGACCCTGAGCCTTCCGCAGACGCGGCCACAGGTACTTTTTCGGCACCTTCTATGATATGCGTGGCAGTTGATTCGAATTTTATCTTATCCTACGCTGTCTTTCGTATTGCTGAACATATTGAGAATTCGGAAATTAGGACGAAAAGTAACCATACGTACAGATAACAGTGAATACTAGAGACTATGGAGGGTAGGACTGTAAATAAAAGAAAAGATGTGTTACGTGGGCGTTTTAAAAACTGCTAAGACCCCGACTTGTCCTATGTTATGTGATATAAGCAGTGCGAGGGAGTGAAGGCGAAAATATTAAGGCTAAGACGCCGAAATGCATTAAAGTTTCAAGGTTAAGCGTGCTAGGGTGAGAGTAATTTCACGATGGGTGACCCGCGGGAAATATGCTAAGAATGTCATAAATGAGGGAACAAGAGACGAATGTGAAATTAGATAGCCCAATGTAAATTTACGGCGTGTGGAATGGTTAGAAACCTTATAAAGTCATGTAGGCGGAGACATTAAACTAGCGAAGGGAAGGCATGTTGGGACCTAAAGTGGACTATGACGGTTCAAGATCCACGAAAGGAGACTTGTTAACGTAGCGGCGTTCGGAGTTAAATCATTCGAGGACGAATGTTCTAAAGGGGAGGATGCATACCTAAGTTTTAGAATGATAATTTGAACGATCGTGAGAGGATCGACAAGGAGACCTTTATTTTGTTAAGTATCATAATGCACTTATGAAGAATTTGGGAGCGAAATTATTAGAAAGGACGAATGGGCATAAAGGGGGGAGGATGTTATATCCCGCATTTTGTGCCTCGTGATAATTCAAGACAATCGCGGGAAGCCAATAAAATGGCCGCATTTTATTTTGTTTTGGAAAGGATGCTTGTGAAAAATTCCAAGTTGGAAATAATGCATGTGTGAAGGTCATGGGCATAAAAGGAAATGGGGGCAATATGACTCGTGGAAATATGGAGAAAGACGAAGGGCAAATTTGGAATGTTGGAAATTAGTTTCGAAAATTATAAAATATGATCGGTAGTTAAATGGAAGACTTTTCAACAAAAATCATAAAAAACGAGGCCCAAATTTTGATTTTGGCCGGCCATGAATTTGGCCCAAATAATTAAATCATGTGGAAATTAATATAATATGACCAAGTCATCTTATTTTCCTACACTTCTCTAGAAATTTCATGAAATAAGAAGAAGAGAAAAAGAAGGAGAAAATCAATAGGCCATTCGGCCAAGAGAAAAATTCCAAAGGAAAATTGATAAAATTCTTCAAAAATTATTTTCTATCAAGTAGAGGGTGCACAACAAGGTGGAGTTGTTGTTGGAACAAGAAAGGTTCAAAATCATATAAGTTGCCAAGAGTTAGGCAAGTGAGAAGTTGAAGAAGAAAGGTAAATTCTAATCTTGTTTTATGTGTTATACATGGTTTATATGTGTGTGTGTGTGTGTGTGTGTGTGTTGTAGTATGCTAAAATGGATGAAATTCATGAAAGAGAGGAATATGGCATGTGGCCGTGTATATATATGTATGTGAAGGAATCATATTTCAATTATTTTGTTTAGTGTTTGGTTGTTATTGTTGTGGATGATATGTGAAGAAAATGGAAGTTGAATGAATTTTGAGAAGTTGTAGTATGTATGTTGGTGTTGGCCGTGAGGTTATGGGAAGGATGGAAGAGAATGAATCAATTTTATTTAGTATTTTGCTTGTTGTTATGTTGTGGATTCTATGTTGCTAATGAATGCCTAGGAACCTTAGTGAAGTTGTAAGTAGTGAAGACTTGTTTTAGAAGTTATATGGATGGAATGTAATGTTCTTGCATGCATAAAAGATGATATGATTAGTATGATGTTGTTGGAATATAGATTATGAGGTTGTTATTGTTTTCATTAAAGTTAGAAAGTTTTTGGAAGAAGTAGTAAGTTGATTGAGGGTGGAAGTTGTTGGTATTGTGTTGTTGAATTATGTAAATAGTTTGGCCGGGTTTGAATTCCCGGATTGTGTTTGATGAGAATTTGACTAAATTGAATGTTGAGGATGGTATATTTACAGAGGAAGTGCTGCCGAAATTTCGGTAGCCAAGTGTCGTTTTAAGAATCCAATTCTAAGACACTAATCATGTTTGGTAAACATGACCAATTTGTAGATTGCAGCGAGATTGCGACGTGAATTTGAAGTAGCAAAAGGAGCGGAAAGAGGTATGTAAGGCTTTACCTTCTTTCTTGGCATGTCTTAGACGTAGTAGAGTGGATACGGGCCTCGGGGACCGTTCCTTTCCTCGAAATCCAAGATTGAAATTGGCCACTATTCATTCAATGAAATTGAATTAGAAATTTCGCGCAAATGGTTGGAGAAATTTCCTAGACATCTAGAACTTATACAAATAGGACCCGATTTCTCTAAGATCCTCATAAGGGACGCCATGAATCATAATATACGTAAATTTGGTACGCCGCCTCAATTGCCCCGAGGTGGGCCCCTTTGTTCCCGGATTTTCTTTATTGTTTTATTTGACTTATTGTGAAGTAGAAACTAAAGGAAACCTTTTGGGTTATTATTCTAACTAATAAGAGATAGTTGCTTTAACTAGTCCATCGATTTCCAAGGCTTGTTTTTCTTTCTAAAATTTATAAATGTTTTCTAAAATATTTATTTTTCTCCAAATTAAAGTTGTACAATTTTGGAAACCTTTATGATAAAATGACGACTATGATTCTATGATAGAAATAATATGCTGAAGATGAGGAAATGTCTATGACACTACATAACATGACATGATATGATGTGATATGATATATGTATATATAAAATAGGTACATGTAAATAGGATAAGTAAGTGTATACAGGGAACATGTATATGTGTACAAGCTATGGATATGAATACAAAAATATGCGTATGTATATAAAATGTGAAAATGTATATAAATACATATATGCAAGCTATGTGTTTGAACCTGGGTTGGGGGGAAGGGATACATGGGGGAATGGGAAGGGAAATATGTTTGCTATGCCATGATATGCTATGATACGCTTTTCATCCCCGATGATACGCGGGATACGACTCGGGATGATATGGGTGACGGTGTATGACACGCTATGTATGAGCCGACATGCGGACACCCTATGCTATGACCTACCATGTCATGACCGACACGACATGATATGATAAGATACGCTACGATATAGTACGACATGATATTATATGATAAGGTATGTCCTAATACGCTCTCTATTTTCTATGTCTATGATAAGAGATATCTTCCTAAGATAAGCACGCATGCTATGATACGCTATCCTATGACAGTTACACGCTATGACATTCATTATATATGCTATACTATGACATGGGATCCTTACTTATGTTTATAATATACTCTACGCCTTACACACTTGGTACAATATACTATGACACGTCCCTTCTTGATAAGATGTAATACGATATGATACGAGATGATAATACATGACGGGTTATAAGTTCTATCTTCTCCATACCTTATGGCTCCACGACCTTATTAATTCTACATTTGTTATTACTAGTATATGTATTCCATTACATACTCGGCCCTTCCTATGTATATGTATACTATGTTAGAGGCTCGTTTCTATGCACGCGTAGATGTTTTCGTGTTCGATTGTCCTTGTCGCCGTATTATGTATTGTCAAAGGTGGCTAGTCTACGTATATTATTATGTTACTAATGTATATGTCGTAAAAAAAAAAAAAATGGTGTAGTTCATATGGCCCACTTAGTAATAAAGGTAATATGATATTCTCGGGTGTCAGGTACAAGTATTTTCGTCACGTATATATGTACTATGTCGTAGAGGCTCGTGGAAATTGTCATACCTTTATAATGTTTGGGATTTTGGGCGCTGTTTTATTTCCGCATCCAATGTGATGAAAAAGTTTACTTGTTATGTTTATGATGCCGCTACTAATGCATTATGTTAAAAAGGTTAGCTAAAAAAAAGAGCACAATTATTTCTTTCTTCCCGCTAGGTAACAAGAATATGATACCATAGGGGGGGCTCGGAGCGCATCCGCTACTACGTTAGCTTTTCCAGGTGGTATAAAATATTCACATCATAATCTTTCAATAACTTTAACCACCGCCGCTGTCGTAGATTCAATTCTTACGGTGAAAATATATTGAAGACTCTTATGATGTATAGATATCGACATGTACGCCATACAAATAATGTCTCCACATTTTCAATGCATGGATAAGCGCGGCCAATTCGAGATCATGAGTTGGATAGTTCTTTTCATGTTTCCGCATTCTCTCGAAGCATAAGCAATGACTTTTCCATGCCGCATCAACACACATCCTAACCCAACACCGGAAGGCATCACAAATACAACATAGCCATCCGGCCCTTCTGGAAGCGTTAAGACTGGAGCTGAGGTTAATCTGTCCTTCAACTCTTGAAGCTACGCTCACAAGCGTCATTCCACTGAAACTTTATTGATTTCTGCGTTAACTTCGTCAATGGGGTTGAAATGGATGAAAAGCCCTCTACGAATCTCCTATAATAACCTGTCAAACCCAGAAAACTATGAACTTCCGTGGGCGTCGTAGGCCTTGCCAAGTCTTCACGACCTCTATTTTCGAGTATCAACTCTAATGCCATCATCTGAAATAACATGGCCCAAGAATGTCACAGAATTTAGCCAAAACTCGCACTTCAAAAATTTTGCATACAACTCCCGAGTACGGAGAATTCCAAGAACAATACGTAGGTGATCTGCATGTTCTGATTCTGTGCGAGAATACACTAAAATATCATCAATGAATACTATCACGAACAAATCCAAGAGAGGCCTGAATACATTATTCATTAAATTCATAAACACTGCCGGAGCATTAGTCAGCCCAAACGACATCACTCGGAATTCATAATGGCCATATCTCGTTCTGAAAGCTGTTTTGGGAATATCTTCTTCTCTGACCCTCACTTGATGATAACCCGACCTCAAATCTATTTTTGAGAACCATTTGGCACCTTGTAGTTGATCAAATAAATCATCAATTCTCGGAAGAGGATACTTGTTCTTTATCGTCACCTTATTCAGGTTGTCTATAATCAATACACATTCGTAGGGAGCCATCTTTCTTTTCACAAATAAAGGCGGCGCTCCCCACGGTGACGAACTCGGGTCTAATGAACCCCTTTCGAGCAAATCTTTCAATTGTGCCTTTAACTCTTTCAAGTGCTGGGAGCCATTCGATAAGGAGGAATAGAGATAGGCTCGGTATAAGGCAACACATCAATGGCGAAGTCAATCTCCTTTCGGAGGAAGGCCTGGAAGTTCATTCTGGAAATACATCCGAAAACTCATTCACTACCGAAGCATGAAAAGTTGGCGATGTTGCCTTGGTGTCATGAACTCGGACTAAATGATAAATATAGCCCTTGCGATCATCTTTCTTGCTTTAAGATAGGAAATAAACCTACCTCTTGGTCTCCGTAACACCTTTCCATTCACGCACGGGCTCTCCCGAAATTGAAATCGAACTAATTTCATTCGGCAATCAACATTAGCATAGCATGAGGCCAACCAATCCATACCCATTATAACATCGAAATCTAGCATTTCTAGCTCAACTAAATCAGCTTTGGTTTGGCGATCACATATCACAATAATACAACCTTTATACACTTGTTTAGCTATCACGGGATCACCAACCGGAGTAGATACCTCAAAAGGCTTGATCGGCTCGGGTTTCACCCCAATACGATTTGCAACATAGGGAGTAATGTAAGATAATGTGGATCCCGGATCTATCAATGCATATACATCATGAGAAAACACAATCAATGTACCTGTAACCACATCTGGGGAGGACTCAAGATCCTGTCGTCCCGCTAATGCATATAAGCGGTGCTGTGTGGCACTTGAAGCAGATACTCCCCCTCGGCCTCTACCTACCTCGGCGCCGGAGTCCGAGGAGTCGCCCGTGGGGGCGTCTTCGACGAAGAAGAACCGGCCGCCGACCCCGTGGTCGGGTCCCTAGCTCACTCATCGACGGGCAATCTCTCATCATATGCCCCACCGACCACAAGCATAACAAGCATCGAACCTCGGCGGCGCATGTCCGAATGTAATCTACCGCGGGCTGTATCGCGGTACTGGAGGTCTCCTCTGACTGTAATCACCTCCAAACTGTGGACCTGGGGCCCTGTCCTGAATGGAAAGAGCGATCAAATCTTCTATCTGCAAATCGGGGAGGTGCGTTCGTCGCTGACTGACCTGAGTGCCTAGAAAATATCTGTCCCGATCCCCCTCTATAATCACGGCCTGTGCCCATAGATCTAGCCCTTTTGCTTTGCCCTCTATCAACATCACGATCACCCCTCTGCGGAGGTTGTTGTCCCTCAAGATTTTGGGCATGGGCTTGAATGTGGGAAATGTCCATCCCATCTTGCAATGAAGCCGTCAAATAATCTTTGAATAAGTGTGGCCCTAAGCCACTCACGAATCTATACACTCGGTCACCCATGTCGGCCGCCATCGTCGGGGCATACCTAGCCAAGGAATTAAATTGAAGGCTATACTCCCGGGCGCTCGTATTACCTTGCTTCAAATTCGAAATCTATCCGCTCTAGCTCGGCGGACCTCGGGCGGCAAATAATGGCGAAGGAAGGCATCAACAAATTCTTGTCACGGGAGGAGGCGCATTTCTTGCCTCGATGCTATCCAATTGTTGTACCATAACACCGCCACATCTCGGAGTCTATATGATGCTAACTCCACCGATTCGGTCTCAGAAGCATGAATAATCCGCAATGTTCTTAGCATCTCATCAATAAAGCCTTGCGGGTCTTCATCCGATTTTGACCCAAAGAATTTCGGAGGATTGGGGCTCATAAAATCGCGGGCTCTAGTGCTAGCTGAACGATCACTTGGCCCCACATTTTGCCTTTGTGCCTGAGCGGCAACCAACTGCGTCAATAAATTAATAGCCTCGGTCACTTGTTGACCCGATGTAGCCGGTGGAGGGACTGGAGGCATAGGAGCTGGAGCTGAAGCCCCTTCTTGTGCTTCCGTAATAGGCGGAGTAGTGGAGGCATTAGATAAAGCCTCATTATGTGACTCATCCTCATTTACATTCATAGGCGGCTCTCTTTCTGCCTGCTTCTTTGTCGTAGTCTTGCCCTTCAGGGCAGCTTTAGATTTTCACTTTGGCGGCATTTTACGAAATCACAACATACTCATTAGGGAGGATTAAATCTTATGCTCAGCTCTATCGCACGATTTCATATGAAGAAAGATGGTCATTTTTCCTAAATGCCCTGTAGCCCCCTGTTTATTAGCGTGGCGCGCAACACACCATAAACAAGACTCTACTAGACACGGCTCGTAGACACTTCCTAGGGACCGAAGCGCTCTCGATACCACTTCTGTCACGACCCGAGCTACGGGCCGCGACGGGTATCCGGGGCTAACCACCGAACACCGCTCATATTACTGCTTATCTACTATCATTCATACTATATGCTCGTAATCATATAAAACTGTCATTTACTGAAATACATTAGCTTTTATAAACATAAGCCCTTCGGCTATCAAAATAATGTATGTACATGCATATACGTAAAAGCCATAGGACCATACTACCCACACTGCGTATCTACGAGCCTCTACTAGAGTACTAGACATATAGACGGGACAGGACCCCGTCATGCCCAATCACGAATATACATACATGTGTACCAAAAGAATAATCCACGTCACCTCCGAAAGAAATGGAGTGCTCTCAAATTTACCGCTAGCTCTGGGCGAGTCCGGATCACCTCCCCGTCTACCGTGGGCATGAACACAACGTCCGAAGAAAAAGGACGTCGGTACGAATATTGTGCGAGTATGTAAGGCATAAACAATAATGAAATATCCATGAAATAAGGAGGCATCAATAAGGAGCAATCTGTAACTGACTGAATCATAAAGGATATCATACATACTGGCTTACTTTAATACTCATCATCGTATCATATATGCATAACTGTATAAGCTGCCCGACCATATAGGTGCGGTGTGATAATCAATGATATTAGCAATAGCATTAGCCTGCGTCCAGGCCTCCCGCGTCCAGGCCTCCCGCGTCCGGGGTATCTCTTCATCCGCCCACTAGTGGTGACCGCCCATGCCATTTGGCCATGGTGTGTATAATACCGCCTTCTCAAGTGGGTGATCGCCCGGCCATATAGGCGCTGTGTACTATTATCATATGCTTATTCTATCATGCTCATCATAATATGCTTATTATAACTCATCATGATATGCTTGACATCATATACTTATTACAATGCATGCATAGAGACTCTTAGCTAATCATACTTTATCGGGGTGACGTAAGGTCGTGGACCCCCGATGTCGTTATGAGCATTCTCACGTATTCTGCCTCACCTTGAAGGAACAAGCATAAGGTGAGTGTGCACAATGATCAATATCATTAGCTTCTTAGGAGCATCGTATCATAGACTATAGCATTTCTAGCCTTTAGCTTACTATCATCATTATCGTATTCATCTCATACCTCTTATCTCGTATAGCTATTCGTGAGTGAGGACTCTTAACTTTCTTAGAGATGGAACATTCATAGTAAAAGAGGAAATTCATGCCATAGGACTCATGCCTTGGAAGGAAAGGACTAGCCTCACATACCCTTGTCGCTTACTATTCTATCATTTGCTCGTTCTCCTTTAATGCACTCGTTTACCTTCAATGGAATTCGTATTGACATTAGCTATATCATCGTGAAAACATACTTACTAAAGCTATAGAAATTTGGGCAGCATTTCCTTTGTTTATACTACTTTCCTCCATATTCCATATCAACTCCCAACATTCATACTAATCATCATGATATCACTAACAACAATTGTCATTCACTCATATGATTCGCATCTTATAATTTCACTTCAATTTTCCATAATTATGACTAAAAGTCCATCATCGTATTCTTTCATGTCCAATACTTATTTCATGTTCTATAGGTCATTTATAACGCATTCATATCATCAACATATCCATTTCCATGATTCAATTCAACTACTTCTCACTAGCAACACTATTCACACAATTGATGACCCATTTGCTATACACTTCTACAATCCATGTGTTTCAACTTATAAATACTTCAAACAACATGTAAAAACCATGAAACTTACCTTAGATGATGGAGGAATAAGCTTGGAATGGTGATTCACCCTTAGCACCAAAACCCTACTTTATCTCTCTTGGGATTTCTTGACTTGGAAGACTTTTAATGAGTTTTCTTCACTTGATTCTCTTGTTATTGATCCTTGATTTCTATGGATTTCTCATGGATGAAGTGTTTGGAACTCTCTAGAGCTTTCTTGAAGTGTGGAAGTGAAGTGGGAAATGAAAATGAAATGGAAAGGATCCCTTATATAAAAATGCACTTCAGTTCCGCTGGAAATATACGGACCAACATACGGTCCGTATAAAATCTAGTGACCGTATGTTGGACCTTATATCTGGTCCAGTGAATCATGACTTGCTGGGCTAGATCTACGGCTGGACATACGGTCCGTAGCTATTATACGGCCAGTATGTCTGGCCGTATGTCTACCCAGTTTTTTCGAGAGTTGTTTCGTCGACTCATTGATCTCCGATCCTCATGGAACCTTCTTAACACTTGTTCAACACTTCCATATCATTCTAAGGGACGTTATAACTCTTCCTCAAAGGGTCATTAAGACATCATTAACTTAATACTCGTAATTCTTATCCGGTACTCAATATATGACTCGCTTCCCTTAACAACTTTCTTTCCTTAACTCGAATGTCTTTGGAAATCTTAATTAGGATCGTCGAATACTATTTCTTATTTGCTCAAACCTCGTATACATCATGTCC
Organism: Lycium ferocissimum; assembly: GCF_029784015.1. Taxonomy (NCBI): domain Eukaryota; kingdom Viridiplantae; phylum Streptophyta; class Magnoliopsida; order Solanales; family Solanaceae; genus Lycium; species Lycium ferocissimum. The sequence goes on from NW_026727667.1 coordinate 35,572, forward strand.
CTCGCTCGTCTATCCACTATATGCTAATGGGGGATTTTCGAGGTGTAGCACTTGGATGATGTAATTTCTTGAATTGGGATCCAATTAGTGGACGATTTTGGCTAAGTTTCTGGATTTAGTGTCACGACCCAATTCGTGAATCGTGATGGCACCTACACTGTACCCCTAGGTAGGCGAACCATTCCCAAATAATTTTAATCATTTATAAGAATTATGCGAAAATAGACAACAATTTAGCTAACAGATTCGAATCATATAGATAATAAATACGGAAGTAATAACAACCCCAAAATCTGGTCGGGACTAGTACAAAAGTCACTATTTCGAGATACAAGTCTGATATGAAGTTAAATTCTCATGTATAACAATACTGTCTCAAGAATACAAAATAGACAGTTATATACAAAGGAAGAGTCTCCGGGTTGCGGATCTAGCCAAAGCTCACCCTGGAATCTCTGTCAAGTAGACTCGGATCACTCTCGACGACAGGAGCTAGAACTAGTAACAAACTCTGCACTAAGAAGAGTACAGCAAGAGTAGCATCAGTACAAGCAACACGTACTAAGTAAGCATCATAGGCCAACTAAGATTAGTTCACGCATACAAGCACAAAATCAACAAGATAAGCAGACAAGCACATAATACTCAATCTAAGGTCACAAAATATCCTATAACTGAATCACAACCTAAGATGAAGCTTCTAACCACAAGTCTGTCGAGTCTACATAATCTCAATCGATAATCGCGAATCTAATTCCTAAAACTGGGCGGACTCACTACTCCGCAATCTGACCCACTCCATAATCCGATCCATGCCACCACAATGATACTAACAGGCCATGCCAAATTAGAAGTAAGAGCTATATGACGATGCAAAAAAAAATGTAATGATGTGCAATGCAATTCAATGCAATGCACTGGCCAAATACCTTAAACATGTACACACATGCTAATGATATTGTTTGCCCAATAGTCATGACCCATGAGGGACCGGCGAAGTCTATGTACCCCTCGCTCCGGAACAGACCTCTGATCACGAGTTCACAAACAGGCCACACCCTCACCCCCTGTCAAATGTGCCTTTAGTATATATTAAGATAGGCCAAATCCTCACCCCCTGTCAGATGTGCCTTTTAAACTTATAATGTATGCAAGATGAGTATTCAAGATATGGTTCAAGTCTAGAACCCCAAGATTAAACATCAACTCAACAGTAGCATGATAAATCAATGAAATCAAATGCCAATGAAAATGCAAGTCACAATGCCATAAGCCATATCAGGACTTAGCTAAATCAGCTCAACCATGGAATAAATCATACAACCCATCTTGATCGTCATAAAGAGTCTTTGACACCCTTTACTTCTAAATATAGCATGTACACCTCACAACTAAGTCTTGTGTCACTAAGTGCTCCACTTTCTCAAGTATCATCATCAGTATCAAGTCATAATTCGATATCGACATACATGTAAAATGAGAATGTATGCCATGCATGATGTCATCATAGTTATACAACACGATTCAGGCCAAATCTCATTATCCTTTCTTTCTCCGATGATAAATGACATAACGAGAGAAAAATGAGTGCAACACGTATCATAACACAACAAATTAAGTAACAAGCCTAATCACGATAACAGGGCAACAAGCCACAATCACCAACACGAGTATATACTAACTCCTTCCTCCTCATATCACAACCAATACGCCTCCTATTCAATACATAAAGTAATGGCGATAAGCCCACATAATTAGAAGTCATACCAACCTAGGTAATATCCAACCAGACATCTTGTACGAAGACCTATTTGTGCTTTCTCCTGTCAATTCTACATAATATATACGTTTCGCTAATCAAAGTCTAACTAAAGTAAGCCGTAACTTACCTCGAATGCAGAGTGGGAGCCACGAACTACTCCACACGAGCCTTCTGTTTTCGAAATGCCTCAGAACACTGGTAGTCTAGTAAATAACGACAAACCATAATGCTAAGTAAGCCACAGACCATCTAATCAAACAAAACAACAATGGGGGAAGAAGACCCAATTACTTCTACCCTTTTCAATTAGGTGAACCATCAATTAATGGTGAATTTGTCATAATCTCAATCCCAACAATTATACTATCCTAATTCATGCGTTTTCTAATCAATTTAACCCCTTTCAAATAGATTTTAGGCCAAAGTTCTCATTTTTATTAGAACCCTAAGTCTCAATAAGCAATTTCCACCATAGGTAATCAAATTCCCTTCCTAGAAAGTGATAACCTATACGCCTAGATGATTAATCCACAAAAAAATCAACAACCCATCAATTATTTAAGGGTTTACTAATTCTAGGGTTCTAGTCTTTTCCTTCACCATTAGAGAACATTAAAGTATTCATGGAACTTAAAGATGAGAAGGGAAGGAACAATGAAAAGGGTTAAGACTTACCTTCAAAGGAGAACTTCACCCTAGCCTTAGAAAATCGCCTCTCACTTTCTTGGGAACTATTTTTGGTGTTATATGGTGAATGACTCGGAGTTCAGTAATATAAAAGTCAGTTTCTGCCTCCCGTAGACCGCTGCAGCGGTTAAAGTTTCGCTATAGCGGTCTCGCTAGAGCGGAACTTTCCCTGCTACGGCGAACCCACCAGGTGCAGCAACAACTGTCCGCACTAAAATGACCATAACTTCCTCATACGATGGTGATATGCGACGATTATTTTTGCTATAGCTTTGTAATTATGATACAGATCTAATGGCTCAATCAAAACACAAAACAAAGGTCATTTGATCAATATGGTTCCCTTTATCTCCAAATAACTAGGCGAAAACATCGAATACGAGCGTGACATAACCCAAATTCATCTGAAACTCTTCAGAATCTCACCAAAACTTGTGGACAAGTCCAAAATCATCATACTAACTTGTTAAAACTTTTGAAACATCGACACGGGGTCATCTTAACCCGATGTTGACCGTCGTCAACTCTACCTCTTCTCCTAACTAGTTCCTCCACCAATGACTCAAATCACACTCAAACCATTCGGGAATCAAACCAATAACTTCACTAAGTCATAAATCACGTTCCGATCCTAATGGAACTATCAAAATTTGATTACGGCCACTTTTAATCAAAAGTCAATTATTGGTCAAAGGTTTTTCAATTTAAGACTTTAGATTCCTTAAATCCTACTGGAACTCGCTCGATGACCTCAGGAATCGCGTGTTGCCCATTTTCTCAGGTCAAAATCATACTAACGGGACTCGAGGAAGGGTCAACAAGGGTAAATGGGTCAAAAACACTATAACGACCAAACAGGTCGTTACATTTAGACTATTAAAGTCATCGGTAAGATAATTTTTTAATAAATTCTGATTTTGTGCTTGGGGGCTCGGGTTTGGCTTTTTGGGTGACTTTTGAGGCTCGGGATATAAGTATAGCAATATAGGTGTCTATGGACTTGTTATCTTACATACAATGCGTATTTGTTAGATTAGGAACTATTTGAGGCTTTGTGAAAAGAAAAGGCATTATCTTGAGGTTCGTGGCACGTTGCTCGACATTCGAGGTATGTTAAAACTTCTGACTTCAATTGAGGGACGTTTTTGATAAAGATAATAAAACAAGCTTAATAATAAGGAGGTAAGGGTGTAACAGGGGGTCTCATATCTGTGATGTGACATGTACTGTTACGAGTACCGATGTCATGATATGGGTAGTAGTGTATTGTGTAGTTATGGGTCGTGACCCTAGAATGTCAAGGCATGTGGACATTAGCTGTTATGTGCTACTTTTTTATACTTGATTGTGTAGTTGTATTTGGTACTCTAAGGAACCTCGTACATACATGTTGATGAACTTACTTGAACATGTTGTCTATTAAGTCTGGATTGTTGATAAACATACTTGAACATGGTCGCTACTAAGTCCAGATTGTTGAGATATTCACTCTCTTATGTGTTGTGTCATGAATATGCATTGGTATGGCTATGTATGATTTGAGAGATCAGGATTTAAATATAAGTGACATATTCTCGGCCTAAATAGTTGGTTGAGGAATATTTTGGCCTCATAAGATTGATTGCATGGTATTTTTGTCCTCTTAAGTCGGTTGCATGGTATTTGGCCTCTTAAGGTCAATTGCATGGTATTTTGGCCTCTTACGGTAAGGAGCATGATATTTAGCCTATTAAGATCTATAACCCGATGTGATCTGGATGACTTGGTATTCCGGGTGGTATATGGACTTAGCGGTCCCCCATGGGTCACATCTCCCATACAGTCTCGTGGAGGTCTGTGTGTATACAAAGCATACTGCATTGCATTGCATTTCATTACTCATTTCTTAATTTATTACCTGATTGGCTAGTGATTGATCTGATTCTATGATGCATTTAAGGTTAGACCTTGGGGTACAGACCTGTTGCGGGATTCTTTGGAGAAGGTCAGGCTGATTCAGGAGAGACTTCTCACATCTTAGAGTAGGTAAAAGAATTATGCAGATTGGAAGGTTCGTGACTTGGAGTTCATGGTTGGTGAGCGGGTATTTTTTAAGGTTTCATCCATGAAGGGTGAGATGAGGTTTGGAAAGAAGGGCAAGTTGAGCCCTAGGTATATTGGTCCTTTTTGAGATTGTTCAACGTACTGGTGAGGTAGTCTATGAGTTGGGTTTGCTTCCCGGTTTGTCGGGTGTCCATCCCACGTTTTATATATCTATGTTCAGGAAGTACCACTCAGATGGTTCTCATGTGATTCAGTGGGATTCGGTATTGCTTGATCAGAATTTGACTTTTGAGGAAGAGCCAGTTGCTATTCTAGATAGACAGATTCGAAAGTTGAGGTCCAAGAAGATTGCTTCGATAAAGGTTCAATAGATGCATTTTCCGGTCGAGGAGGCTACTTGTGAGACAAAGTCGAACATGTGGAGTAGACGTCCAAAGCTTTTCGGCGATTCAGGTACTTCTTTTCTCATTTATGTTCGAGGACGAACATGTGTTTAAGTGGTGGATGATGTAACGACCCGTTAGGTCATTTTGGTTATTTTGCCTATTTTACCCTAAATGATCCTTCCCTTAGCTTCTTCATGATGTATTTGACTTGCGAGGATGGGTGGTGCGATTCCCTAGGCATTTGGGTAAGTTTTGAGTAAGAAAAAGGAGTTTTGGGGAATCTTTAAGGAATGGGTTGACCCAAGTCAACACTGGGATAGATGAGTCTTTTTGGAAGTTTCGTCGATTCCTTTAGGTCCGGCATGTTGATTATGACTTAGTTGAGTAGTTGGTTCGGCTCTAGAGGGACTCGGGAGTATTTTGGACCTTTGGTTAGAAATTTGGCTTCTAAGAGAATTGGAGGTTCCAGAATCGGGATTGTCCAAGGAAAGGTGAATCTATTCAGGGAAGGGTTCATGAAAGATGTTAAAGAAATCCACTATTTGAGGGATTGCATTCTAGGGGCCCTACCAGCCACTAAAGAGGCTGAGTAAAATAAATACTCGGAGCGGCCATGGGAATCAAGTGCTGCACCAATGCTTATCCCATAGCGATTCAAAATTTCGGATATCCCAAAGTATGATAGGACTACAGACCCACAGGACTAGGGCTGGATATCATTCGGTTCGGGTTTGAAAGTTATCGGTTCAACTTATCGGTTATCAGTTTGTAGACATGTTATACCATTAAAGAATTGTTAAGATATCAGTTAATGGGTTATTGGTTAATCGGTTGTTGTTTGTTATCGGTTCGGTTATTGGTTTAACCGTTAAGATTTCACACAAAAAAAAATTTAAGAACAAAGAACCCATCTTCAAAATTGAAAGTAGCTTCAGCTCCTAAGACTATGCTGAACAAAATAATACAATTGAAATATGATGGACGTAAACAAAATTGGACCAACTAAAGGTGTGATTTTATCAAACCTGTCACTGCAAACACCAATGTATAAGGAAAATAAGAAACATTCTTTAGGCATTTACATAACATTAGTTAGCAATATATTGTCTAGCACCACCAGAGAAATACAAAAACACAGAAACAAGAGTGAGAATTGAAAGCAATGTAGATTGCAAAAGAAGTAAAAGATAGTTATGTTGGGCTTGCGTCTTGCGAGTTGGAGGAGAAGGGTTTTTGAAGTTGAAATCGGCGCTTGATCTGAGAGACTGAGTTTATGAAGTGCCCTAAATCTAGTCAAGTGACTTTATATATGGAAGGGTAGAATTGTAATAAATTAATTAGTTATCGGGTTACCGGTTCACCCGTTAACAAAATTGGCCAAACCATGACCCGACCCAATAAGCCAATAACCATAGGGCACCGCCCGATACCCGAACCAGTAATCCATTAACCCAATAACCCAATATTGGTTCGGGTTATTGATTTAACCGTTAATATGCACAGCCCTACACAGGACCACGTGACCGTGTATACCACTGGTATCCAAGGGAATGATTTAACGAAAGAGGAAATCAAATCCATTCAAATCAAGAAGTTCGGCAAGACACTCACAAAGAGAGCTTTAACATGGTGTTGACACCTAACTTTTTCCCTCCATAAATTTTATTTAATTAGTTGAACTTCTTGAATCGCAAACGGAGTGGAATATGCACTTTTCAGAGTAAAAAAAAAAAAAATACAAAATTATTTTGGTGACATTTTACCATTTCATTTGGCAAAATATCATCAAGTATATCATTTGCATATTTTTGACATAACTTATGATTTTTAAACATATTTATCATAATTTAAAGTCAAAATAGTGAAAACAATTATTTAATTAATTGTTTAAACTAAACTATTGTTAATTGATAAATATTTCACTCCGTATTTTTTGCATCTATGAAAGAAAAGAATGATAAACAATTAATTAAATAATTGTTGTGACTTTAAATTGTTTAAACTAAACTATTGTTAATAAACATATTCTCATGGAATAAAGTCAAAATAGTGAAAACAATTATTTAATTAATTGTTTATCAATTAACAATAGTTTATTTTAAACAATTAACGTTCTCGTGGAAAGAAACGTCATGCAAGTAAAACATATTTATCAGAATTTAAAGTCAAAATTGTTTAGAAATTAGCACTTACAAGCAGGCGTTGTGAAGATTGATTTATAAGCATATTCTTGTGGAATAAAGCAGTCAAGCTAATTGTTCTGCTCCTGGGACTTCTTCTAGTGAAGGAGTGAAAGAATTGAATACACTTCTGAGCACCTCGTGCATATCATTTCCTGTTTTTGATTATAACACACAAAGAGAAAAGACATTGACTATGACCCACTAATCCATAATGAAAGAATAAGAGGAATAGAACTGACCATTTGTACTATGTTCTCATCTCTTTCCCAGATAACGTGACGGAATCTGTAAAGAGTTAGAATGTTCCTGCAACAACAACTATTCTAATGGTAAGAATAGAATTTTAGTTTTTAAAATGATAACATGCTAAAATCGACCTCCTCAATGTTGAATAGAGGACGTATAAACACATGCATTTAGAAAAATAAGAACTAAAAGTTATGAACAGTATGATAATAATGTAAATTGTATCAACTTGCTTGTTGAGTATCTGGGGAAATTCTATCATTATGCCTATGAATATACCTAGGCTACGGCTAGCACCTGAACGAATCAACTTTTTACTAACATTTTGCTTGAAGTAGGTAGGGCAAATCAACTATCTATAAAAATTTGAGACAAAAGGTTTAATTAATCACTAATTAGAGATCCAACGACATCATAAGGCATAGTACAAAAATCATCATTGACCAGAAAAAGTATCAACAAGCATGAGGCAAATGTAAAAATAGAAACAAATCAATAGGAAATTATCAACACAACTTAACAACCAATATCATATTAAAGAAAGTTCATTAAACATGCGTGACTAGGTAGACTACCAAAGGATGAGCGCTCAGAAGGGTGCAAATGAGATGTAAAGTATCACTATTTTGAATAGCTAATTAGTGTTTAGTGTCCAACGTGGAAATGAAATAACAAAGAGACAAAATCCTCAATAACCATATTCTACTTATAATCAATCAGTTTGGCAAAGTACTGTTGGCATTAGCAAGTCTAAATGCACGTCTGAATTTTGATAATTGAGAAAGTGAACAGAGTGAACATATAAGGTGAATAAACCAAGTTTAGAAACATGGTCCAGACAAAGTATTTGAACAAAGCTACATAGATGATTGAAGTTCAGGATATGTTCCAAACACACTGATATGTCTGAAAGAGCATGAACGCACAGGGTGAATGGAACTGGTCCAAAGACATGATCTATGGCAAAGAGACAGTTGCAGACAAAGCACATGAATTAGGTCTACAAAAATATTCCATCACAGAGACAGATGCAGACAAGTACAGTTCAATGAGAAAGAGATGACTCAGTCAAAGAAGCAGTTTAATGAAGATTAGAACAAGCAATGTATACATGTTCTATTTTAAGAAGTCATCAAGGGCAATGGATGAATGATCACAGGTGTAGAGATCAGGAGATCAAGTGAAGAGACACAGACGTGCAAGTGCCAACACTCTACCTCTCCTTAGGCCCACCATAGCCAACCTCTTACTGGGACATCTGTGCATCTCCTTTTCACATGCTCGAATCATATCAGCCTCGCCTCCCTCATCTTGTCCACCACGGAGGCCACTCCTACCTTGTCCCGAATATCTTTGTTCCTCTATCCTATCACTCCTGATATGTCCACACATATGGCTCAATATCCTCATTTCCTCTATTTTCATCTTCTAGACATGCGAGTTGTTGACCGGCCAATACTCCATCCCATACCACATAGATGTGAATAGTCAACTAAATAAAAAACTAGAGGATCTTAGGTTACATTTTCCAGAAAGAAGTGCACCTCAAAACTTCCTTAATTTTTGTGTACCAAAATAGTGAATAATGAGAACCAGAGACACCCTATCCCCACACAGGAAAAATAAATAAAAAATCTTTAGTTATTGTGGATATTGGTAACAAAACGGTCATAACTGTCACATTTCTTATTCAAGAATTCCATGGCTACTCTTCACTTGCACTGTTTCCGCATGGTCCCCTGTTCTCCTCCTGCTAGGATCTCTTCGCCCCTTCACAGAGCTCAGGCAAGGAAGAAACTTTTGCAATTCCATTGTCGATCGAGCAGCGATAATAACGATGTAACTTTTTTCTCAGGATTTATCTTTTAGTAAATTATGTTTCTGGATGTTTTGTAATATTATCCGACAAATATTCAGGAATATTTGCTGGATGCTCCTGTTTCAATTGGGGACGGCTTTTCTTTTAGCGGAGGTTGGAATTTCACTTGTTTGCACAATCTGTTTTTTGTTTTTTTATTTTAGAATATAGTCTAATTTCAAGAATGTGGCATCTTCAGCTTAATTATGGATCAACACTGAGACCAAATTGATTTCTTTTGCATAGGAAAGTATTCAGGAAGCCGAGTCCTGCTGACGAATGGTTCAAGAAAGGAAAATATGTGCGTTTTTTCATTTCCATTTTCCGTGTTCTGAAGCTGAAAAATCATTGTTGATTAAAATACTAGCAATCGTTTTAGCCCATCTGAATTTAGTAATGTTTTGTGGCATCCAGGTGAAAGCTCATCCTGTCTCTGGGAGTGGGGAGAAGGCCAAGGATCCCATTTTTGGACTTACAATGGGTGGGAGTTCGCAGGCATCATCTGGTCTTTTCAGGTGAATCTGGCTGACTTTTTTGTGAACCTATTAGTTTGTTTAAGGGAGTAACCAATCTTATATGCAGAAATTGAGGATGGGTTGTTTGCAGGATTACCGATTGAATGCTCTCTGTATATGATTTTGTGCAATAGATGGTTTTGTGTAGAAAATGGAAGCTCTGAGAATTCTCCCATTTTATTACTCCACGGGTTGCCATCGCAGGTTAGGATGTTGCCTTTTACCATCAAATTAGTAACCCTCAGAAAATAGAAAACCTAGTTAAACTGTAAGTTTATTTTGATAGTCTGTCTTTCGAATGCAAGCTCAGGTGATCAACCAATTATTTTCAACATGAATTTCGAACTATCAACTTCAATCAATGTTCTACATTTTAAGTTTGAAGAATTGCAGATTCTGATATTTGAAGTTCTTGCTAATTTGACAAACTTTTTGTTCTTGGCTACTTAATTACAGTTTAAGTCACCAATTTATGCCCAGCATTTCACCATGTAGCACTTTCTTGGTTGATGGTTCGCTAACCATGCTTCAACTGCTACTATACAGGCATACTCTTATCGCAAAGCTCTTCCCATTCTTGAGAAAAACTATCATGCTATAGCAGTTGATTGGCTGGGTCAGTATTTTAGTACTTACATTCTTGCATTATCTTCCTAATTTCTTCGGAATTGTTTTCCATTCTAAATGCTACCTAAAGTATGCATGCATACCTCCGCAGTTAGATGACGTGTCGTTTTTTTTTTTTTTTTTTTTTTTTTAAAGAAACCACTCGAGTTCTAGTCTCGGAACCTTGACTGTTAATTTCATATCCAAAAGAACATACTCCCTCATCCCATTTTTGATGATGGCATTTGATGGCATGAAATTTAAGAAAGAAATACTGTTGAAACTTCTGGTATGAAAATAAGCCATAAATATTTATGTGGCTATAAATCATCTCATTAAGGGTAAAATGGGAAGTTTAAAGTTGAATTATTTCTAAATATAGAAAGGTATCATTCTTTTGGGACAAACTAAAAAGTAAAGTACATCACATAAATTACGTCAAAGGGAATAGTATATTAGAGGGGGGCATACCTTACTTCTAAATGTGTTGCAACATAGAACAATGTTCATAATGAATATGTTTACAAAAGAGATCGGGTAAGGCTCCTTTACATTTGTTACTTTCAGAAAAATGTAGTACATGGTTAGCATTAACATATACAACCCAAGTAATGAAATCTTTAGCTGTTAAATGGTCCTTGGCCGTGTCCTAAAACTTGACGATTCCATTTGATCACTTTTCAATGCATCTCTAACCACGTGACTTTGAATGTGTTTTTGTTTCTTATCATACTTAACAGTTATAACAGTCTCTCCATGTTATCTTCCATTCTGGTTTTCCTACTATACTTAAGATAGTGTGATTCACATCCATCCATGATCTTTTCAGGCTATGAATAGTTTTACCTTCTCCTTACAGGATTTGGATTCTCAGATAAGCCCCAACCAAGATATGGATTTGACTATACATTGGATGGTAAGTAATATTTTCTATCCGCCTCGTAACTCTATTGCTTGGACTCTTCAAAAATATCCCAGGGTGTGTGTCGGATCCTCCCAAAGCTATGTAATTTTTGAGGATCCGCCACGGGGTCAAAAACATTTTTTGAGGGACGTGCAACATAGCCTAGTAATATAATGATGATGATCTGATTATTACAATGGTTGGATCTCTTGTCAAAAGAATGAAGAACTTCTCCCTCCATTTTAACATTCAATTTCTCATGTTTGACAGAATATGTGGCATCCTTGGAATCTCTTATCAATGCTCTTACCGACAAAAAGTTTACTCTGGTAGTGCAGGTATGTCTATATGTATGAAAAATTCTTCTATAGGGCCACCATGCCGTTTAGTCTTGGTAAAACAATTCAAAAGAAAACCAAGCCCCCGCCCCCCCCAAAGCCAATTAAGAGGGAGGCAGCACCCTGTTCCCCCGCAAGCATGGAAACACGTCCCTACTTATTCTTCCATTTGCACTACTTTATTTGACTGTTCGCATTTAACTTGTTCTGTGTTACTTATCTTGTGCTATCTGATTTGAAGAAAACATCTGCTTTTTCCACTCTCACAGGGATACTTCTCACCAATTGCAATCAAATATGCCAGCAAGCATCAGGAAAAGTTAAACAGTCTTATACTTCTAAATCCGCCAGTAAGGATTAATCAACAGTTGAACTGCCATCAGTACATGCATTTATTTGCTGAACATTTTTTCGTCTTGGGTCTGTATAGCTTAGATGGTGATGTGCAGTCAAACTACAGAATTGCCATATTCTGGTGATAACATTATTCTGCAGATTATGAAATTGCCAGCAAACTCCAGGATATAGAACATGTAATGGTTTTCTTGGTTCTCTGTCCAATAGTGTTTTTCCTTGGCTGGAGGCCTTTCCTAATTCTATTTTCTAGGACCTTGGACCACATTATTTTACACTCTTTTCAGACATAAGAATGATAAAACTGTATATTGTGTTCAGATTCGTGTCATCTAGATGAAGTCACTCTTGTTTCTTCATATTCTTTTTCTCCTTCAAACTAGTTGAGTGAAGACATGTTCGGATTCCCTAATACATTCTTTTTCTTGGTTTACTGAAGCTAACTATAAAACATGCCAATCTGCCGTCAAGCTTATCTGTTCTGAGCAACTTCTTGCTGGGCGAAATTTTTTGTCAGGTAAAGAGGATGCAAATATTTTCTCGTTTATTCTGCTTGCTGACATACTTGCTTCTCTGCAAATTTTCTGATAGTTTTCACTCATCCTTGGTTTTAAATCTATTGCAATCAGGACCCTCTTAGAGCCAGTGATAAAACATTGCTGAGTTGTGGTCCTTACCAAATAAAAGAAGATGTGGCAATGGTTTACAGAAGACCTTATCTCACATCTGGTTCTGCAGGGTTTGCATTAAACGCGATAAGCAAGGGAATGAAAAAACAGCTTAAGGTGCACATTTTTATCCATGTGTTAATTTTCTAATTAGTTTGCAGGCACTGCCACAGGTCAATCTACTGGAGTTTAATTTTCAATGGTTTCCAGATAAGTGATACGTACCCAAAGTATCTCTTCTCAGTGCTAGCCGGCTAGAATTTTGTTTGTCCTTTCTTTTCTTCTCCCCTCTTGTCTGCTTTCCAAGCGACGTGCCTCAGAGGGCGGAGGTGTCCTTTCCTTTTATTCTTCTTTCCCTCCATATTCCGTTGTCTATGATTGTGGCTTTTGTTTTCTTTGTTCTTTTCCAACCAAGGCAGTTGGCTGAGGGCCGTTGCCTAATCTAGACTTTGTGAAGTTCAAAGAGCGTGATTGTATGAGAATTTCCATTGCTCATGCAAAGGTTAAATAAGCTAATACCAGAGAAAGCCAGAAAGATATTTTTGATATTGGAGATGCAACAGATAAAATTAGCTTATGATACATCAATGTGTGGGATGCCAATCTGTTTCCTTACATTGTTGACCACTCGTTATCGAACCAAAAAACATATGGCCCTACTTGGATTGAAGGATTTGGTCTAATGTATATCAAATTCATAGGCTACAATTTCTGACATCTGTTTGGACTTGCTTAAAATTTGGGTTTGGTACACAAATTTTATCAAAAAATTTCAACCTTTGTTCTGTTCATTCAGATGAAAACTGTAAAAAGATGTCAGCTAAAATCCATAAAAACTGAGATTTATAAATCTAAAATCCACTTTAGAATCCAAATGGTAATGGAATGGGAATGGGAATCTGCTTTTGAGGGTTCTATTTGTCAACAGAAATTCCATAAGATTATTATGAAAAATCAATTAAATTCTCTTCTACTTATGAGTCTGTTAAAGAAGTATAACAGAAGATGCCAGAGTTCAGTTACTTTAATCTATCTTCCTTGTCAATTAAGGATATATTGATCTAAGACTTCCTTTTGTGCTCTCTATAGTCTATCTTCCTTGTCATTTAAGGATATATTGATCTAAGACTTCCTTTTGTGCTCTCTAATCGGCAGGGCTACGTTGAGGACACGAGAGCAATACTTATGGACAATAACTGGTCAGTCCAAACAACAGTTTGCTGGGGACAAAGAGACCGCTGGTTAAGCTTTGATGGTGTAGAAGATTTCTGCAAAGAATCAAAGCATCGACTAGTTGAACTTCCTATGGTAATGACACTATTTCATGGCTCTTTTTCTTTGGATAGTTACAAATGCAGAGCACTGCTTTCGGGATGAATATCATATTCTTGAATATGCTATTTGAACCCTCACTAAATTAAAACGGGGATTTCTGGTCATTTGGAAGAGAACCAATTATCAGAAATCAATTTGTAATACAAGCTAAATATTCTTTATATCTCCCTTGTGTTTCAATGTGCTGGTGATTCATAGAGAAAAAGTGTATTTATTTTCTGAATTATGCAGTCAGGACATCACGTTCAGGAGGACAGTGGTGAAGAATTAGGTCAACTCATTGCTGGAATTGTTGGAAAAAGAAGATTGTCATAAGATCTAAGCTCTGGATTGAATGGGTAGTCCATCTGTCAATATTTATATTTCAGCGTGTTTGTTAATTGTACAACATGATGTATATCTAATATTGTGATACTGCATGACATAACAACAGAAACGCTAAAATTTTCATTTTAAGCTGCTTGACAGCTTTTTATTTTCAGCAACTGTTTCAGACAGAAATAACTACAGGGTGAAAATCTTAAGTTACTCTGTCTGTCTGAACTATTCTATTTGTTTTTATACATAATTGGAGTTTATAAAAATTGACAATGTCCCTCTGTTATCATGAGCACTTGAAGTCGATAAGAATTATCTCAGCCTTCCAACTTCAGCTTGAAGACATAAAAGAATAACTGTAATTAGTGTCTCTCAGTTTTTAAGTCTGAAGATGCATCCCTTCAGTCACCTTTTTTGTTTCACAGGCTGCCGAAAGGGATCGACCCAACATTGGTCTTCTCTGACAGCATTTTTCCATCTATTCTTGAATCTTTCTAATTCGACAAGAGATTGTTTCCGCACCTGCAAAACGACTCTAGGTGTATCATAACATGGAACGGAACTTGGGGATACTAATTAGTGGTGTGTTTAGCTTCATATGCAATTCAACGTTAGAAGATTGTCTTATTGTGTTGTGTCTGTGGTGTAGATACACTAAGATATGCATGTTACAAAGACATTGGTAACTGCAAGGGAAGCAACTAAGAGGATTTTTTTTAAGAAAAAGTTAATGGAACTTACAGCATTTCTTGCATCAGACAGATGAGATTCTGGCCGTCCCTGCAATGATATTTCAGTTAATTCATTCTATTCAAGCAGTTAATTGTTGAAAGCTAGTTATTTTTAGCACATACCATTTGGCCTTTCTTTGGTGAGCTTTCCTGGTTAGGAGTTTGCCCTTGTGCTAAGCCACTCCTCTACATAGAAAATCAATTGTTAGAACTTACTGAAAAGGGAGGAGATGGAAACAATGAGGAGATGGAAACAATCTTCTACACCACCGTCTGTTAGAATTTATTCAATTGTCTACTGCAAGTTTAGTCCCTTCGGTTTTGGCTGGACATACCTCATTTTCTGCACCACCTAGTGTTGGAAGACCATAGTGAACCAAATATTCTGAGTCAACAACCCCAACATTTGTGGTTCGGTTCCCCTATCAGAAGCAGTTACTCATCAAACAGGAAGTAGACTTTTTTTTAGTTCTATTGATGACAATAACTTTTGAAAAAAAGTAAATGCTGGAAGAGGATATGAAACCTGTGCACAATATCCAAGCTGAAAGTCCACCCCCCATGCATGAACGAAGTCATTCTGTAAGCAGCGGGAATGCCAAACTCACCAAATTAAATAAGATTTTTTTTGTACTACTAGTCTGTTAGATTCATTACACCTGAAACCATACCTGAATTATGTACCAGGCACAGCGCCACGATGCCTTTGAAAAAACCGGAGCCATCATTTCCACAAATCTGCATGTGCATTACATTTCTCTCAGGAACTTAGAATTCAGAGATGGATAGGAAATATGTAACTGAGACACAATTCTTTCTGGCTATAATTTTACCCAGTGCATGGAGGTTCAGTACTGTCTTCGTAGCACCTCCTTCCTGGACCCCTTGGGTTAATTGTCCTCCTGTTTCAACCATAAGAATTTTAGTGTTTGCAATATTTACAAGACAGCCTTTCAAGAAGATCAACTTATTACTGATAAATCTGTCAGTGATCATGAGTAATACCTGTGCACCCTTGACACCTTTTCTCGTGCTGTAAGTTCGTGATGAATTTCTGATATATCTGCATCAATTGCTGGCTGTGATATGTGAAGACCTTCTTCTTTTATTATTGATAAATATCTGCAGTTGAGATCCAGGGTGGAGTTTATTTTCTGTGTAACATCAATGCTAATTACCTTCTTACTATGAAGATGATATAATGTATCTTTCTATGGGCTTAGCCCTATATCAGTGATAATTACCGTCCAGCATTGAAATTTTGAACTCCAAGATCTTCATCCCACAGGAATATGTAGGCATACTCTGCAACAATATCTGGGTGTAAGAACCTCTTGGCAAACCACCTAAAATAACAAGAGAATAAAGAGTCAGCTAATGCTTTTATCAACACACCAGTGGTGGATCCAATTAGGGGTTCACAAGTTCGGTAGAACCTAGTGCTTTAGAGTGAAGGTTATCTAGATATATATCGGTGTGTGTGTGTGGAAAAAAAGTATGGATGGATTTAGGTTTACATTAAGTACACACACTCAACTAAGAACCTAAATTCTGGATCCGGCGCTGGACACGTATCTTGATTGCAGTATGTAAAAACTCATACCATTTAGTTTGATTAATAGCAGAAATGTGAATAGCAGTGCTACTCCATTCTAGATCTTTCCATTCATCCACGACGCCATCATAATGAAAAAGCATAATGACAAAATCAGTCTCTGGAAACTGCAAATGAGATAGAGAAGTTGTTTTACTCATCAAATGCTGGGATGAGAATTGTGTAAATGGGGATAAATTATGGCCTCTCACCTTCTTTACAATGTCATTTACATTCTTTTTCTGCTTAATTCCAACTGCCATAGCTAGTAAGCTCATCGGTGATTTTGATTTCTACAAGGAAAAAAGAACAGTGCCCTTTAGAGTTATGACCATTGTTTACACGACAAGCAAATATATAATCAATAGCCATTATAATCTGTTACCAAAAGAATATATAATACATACATACCCTTTTATTTGGGGGACCCCAGAGTGGATGCATATCTAAATCAGAGGTCTTAGCCACAATACCTCTGGGCAGTGTCTCGCTTCCTTCAGGCCTGCACTCATCCTATAACACAGCAAAACAAAAGTATAAAAACGGCATTTATTTTAGTATATTACACTTTTTCTACTACTAAGAGCCTGTTTGGCCTACCCTGAAAATTTAAAAACTGCTTATTTTGAGAAGTGCTTTTTTTAAAAGTAATTTTGATGAGAAGCAGTTTATATTTGGCTATTTATTTGAAAAGTGCTTTTGAATGCTTTTAATAAGCAGATTGTGTTTGGCTAATCTTCTTAAAAAATGCTTTTGAGTGTCAAATTATGAAAAAGGACAAGTATCAATAAACATAATATCAAGATTATTTTACAGAGATAAATTATTTTAAACATCTATTATGAAAGACTTTAATTAAGTTTTTACTTTTAACTAATTAAAATTTAAAAGTACATATTAATTTTTTTAATTAATATAATACATAAATAAAATATACATGATGATTTAAATATACTAAAAAACTATAACCAAAATAAAATTCAAAATCATTTCAAAAATTAAAATTCAACACAAAAATAAGTAGAATCCTTCATACACCACGAAGATCCTCAATGATTTCATTCCTAATGGATTAATGAGGGATATACTTGGTAAGTATGTATTTTTGGTAGAGATATTTTTATCTTGAAGAAAATTAATTTCTGCTTCTGCTTTTGCCTTTTTCAAGAAGCAGAAACTTCTCCCAAATAACAGAAAAATTGCTTCTGCTTCTAATTAAAAATAGTTTTATTAATTAGCCAAACACCTCAGGTATTAAAAAAATAAAAATAAAAAAGTGCCTCAAGCTAAGTCTTATTCTTTTTTTACGCACACAAAAACTAAAAACGAGATGACCCCATAAACAAACCTCACACATCTTCGGTTTCGTCATTGTGAAGGCTTCAACCAATTGCCATCCTAAAATTTTCTGTACGAAGAAAGGCGACAAATGAACTCGACGTTTAGTAAATTTTGAAAATCAAAAGAAATTACTGAATGAAGTGTCCAATATATTGACAAAAAAATGGAGTTAATTGAATTGATTATGTGCCAATTACCTCCTTACATTCAGTGATAACGAAGGCGCTTCCTATTAAGAAAGCAGCGGAAAGCAGAAGTACACAAGATATTAGCCAAGTGCAAACTAACGATTTCTTTCTCTTAGTATCAGAATTTAAAGCCATGGTAAGTTAAAAGGCGCAGCTTAAAGCCGTGAAACAGCACAACTGGCTAGAGGCAGTGCACAGAGTGGCAGAGGTGGTTCTTATTCCGATAGGGGTGGTACTCAGTCAGCCCGTGGTGGTGGCCGTGCCAGTATCTATGAAAAAGAAGAACAAGGGAAATAGAGGTTAGCCAGAGGGTGATGAGATTATGATCCACTGCATTTAGTCTATTTTGATTTGGATTAGAATGTAACATAGTATAGTGCTTTCAAGAATTAATTAATGGAGAGGTCAACGGGAGATAGTAGTGGAAAGTTGCTTCAACTCTAGAAAAAGTTAGGTCAAGTTGCGGAAAGCACAAGATATTGCTCAGAGATGGAGTGTTAACAGATTTTCGTCAACTCGGATGCCGAACAACGCGCTCCATGCAAGACAAATATAGCAAAAGTAACGGGACTTGGGGTGTGTTTGGCATGAAACAAAATGTTTTTCTGGAAAATAAGTTTTTTTTTTTTTTTTTTTTTTTTTTTTTTTTTTTTTGGGCTTGGTATGTGAGCAGAAAATATTACCCCAAAAACATTGATATACTCGGGGGCGAATTTACCTTATGCCGAGGGATGTCACGTGACACTGCTTCATTTAATTTTGGCTAAAGTCATAAATAGACCCTCAAACTTGTTCATATTTTTCACTTCTGACCCTCAACCGAAAGCAATGTCAGTACCATCCAACCCTCCAAGAAGACGTTTACGGTGCCATATAGACACATGTCACGTGCGTGCCCATTTTTTTTAAGGAGCGTGAGAAGCATTTCAAATCTTATTGTGTGGATCCGCCGATTGATGAGTGTCAGCAAAAAAGGCAAAAAATAAATAACTTTTTCTCTCCCTCCCTTTCATCTTCTCCAACACCGATTACTGCACCAACAACAACATTTCTCCTCCACCTCTCACCATTTCTCCTTCACCTCAAGTGAGAGCATAAGCATTGAATGTAAAGTGTCAACAAGCTTTGTTTTATCTTCTTTTCCAATGTATTAGCTTTCAATATAAAGTAATATGAAAATAGTTAGTACTCAAATAAATATACCGCCGGAAAAAATGGAGATGGCCGGAAAATTTTAAGAATTCAGATTTGAATTTTCCCCGTCTCTCTCTTTCCAGCCTTGGAACATGCTTTGTTTTCTCTTCTTCCAATATACTAGCTTTCAATATACCGTAATATGAAAAAATATTTATTTGCTCGAAGAATCATATTGGCGAAAAAAATGGAGATGACCGGAATTTTTTTAAGACCGGAATTTTTTTAAGGATCCAAGTCTCTCTTTTCAACGGAAAAAAAACGACCTCAGGTGGAGAAAGAATAAAAGGGGTTATGAAGGGTGAAAGAAGAAAGGGAAGAGGGGAGGATCTGGTAAGAGAATGGATAGTGGCCTTGGGGAAGAAAAGATGGTGGACACTGGACAGTAATGGTGAATCAGAGGGAGAAAGAAGAAATAGGGAGGGTTGGGTGGACGTGGGTGGGGTATAAAATTAAGCTTTTCCTTTTCTTTTTAAA
This sequence comes from Lycium ferocissimum, assembly GCF_029784015.1. Lineage (NCBI taxonomy): Eukaryota > Viridiplantae > Streptophyta > Magnoliopsida > Solanales > Solanaceae > Lycium > Lycium ferocissimum. Next base: position 55,300 of record NW_026727667.1, read on the forward strand.
ATATTACTCTTTTCTTTTTTTTTACTTTGCTGATGTGTATTTTTTTTATTGGTTTGTTTCCATGTCACAGCAAGTATCATCAACGCACTCTGATGCACAATATAATTGTCAGATTTGTGTCTATATGGCACAAGAACGCCTTTTTAGAGGGTTCAGATGGTACGCCACTCAGTTGAGGGGTCCAAATGAAAAATATGGACAAATTTGAGGGTTTATCTATGACTTAAGCCTTTTTTACTAAATATGTTCATATAATTGGAAGCAAAAAACGAAAATACGGATATATTGGTGAAAATGACCCTGCTTGACATAAGTAGGTCATACATGTTGACACTTAGCAACCTCAGTTGTTGTTTACTATTTTTTTCGCCTCATATAAAAAAAATGTTTGTCCAAGTTCGAAACACGGACCTCTTAAAAGTTACGAAAACTATCAACCAATAAGTCCTGCTTAACATATGTAAGGTTCTGTGACAAGCAAATATTTGGTACTTTCTGCTTCCATGGTTAGGCATGTTCTATTTTCATTATGTTCGTTTTTTAATATGATGTTATAGTTGTGGACAATGATATTTTATTAAATTTAAATCCGTAAGAAATTCGAATTATATTAAATTCAAGATATATTAGTCCAAGCAAATAGTATGGATTAATATAATTGGATTAATTATTTAAGTCCAATAAATATGGGTTTAATTAATGGTCCGATTTTGTTAGGCTAGTCCATTGATTTGGGCTACAAATGAGGAGCCCACTTTGCCAAGCCGAAGGTGTCATCTTATCCAAGAGGCCCAATTTGGTGCCACGTGTCAAATGACTTGGCGTGACAAGTCAAATGAAAGAGCCAATAGGGTCATGCCACATGTCAGAATGATGCAGCATGCCTAGTCAGATCAAAGGCCAGTGAAAGTGTGCCATGTGTACAAGTGACATGTTCCAACCAATCAAATATCGTCATGTCAACTGAAATCTGATTGGCCGAAAGGAGTTCGTCCTTATCACAACTCCTCCATTCTACAACTATGAATAGGGGCCTCATAATTCAGAAAAAGGACCAGAAGTTCAAACAAGAATCCAGAGGGAGCTCGTAGATCAAACACTACAAGTTTTCTACAAGCTGCAAGCATTCTCTACAAGTTTCAAATATCCGAAGATCAAGAACGAAGGCGAATCAAATATCAAGGCGTTCAAGATCAAATTCACTTGTTCGTGGCGGCCATCAAAGTGTTCGTGACAAATCAATTCAAATCAAAATCAAATCCAGCATAAATTCAAGATCAAGCTCAAAAGCCCTTGAATTCAAGTCCAAGTCAAAATCAAATCCATCAAGTTCAAGATTAAGCTCAAAAGCCCTTGAATTTATTGTTGAAAAGACTAATCAGAGGAATCATAGAGATTGTAACACTCATATTATGAAATCAAATACAACGATTGTTGCAATATTTTCCTGTCTTGATTGTTATTTTCTCGACGCGAATTTTATTGTCTACAAATTTTGACACGCCCAATGGGACAATCTCTACCTCTCATCTCAACTTTTCGACAATTAAAGCTCAAGATGACTTCAGAGAAGATCAACTCCAAGGTTGCTAACTCCAAGTTCTCTGTTGATGTGGAAAGCATCCTCGACATTACCTTCAGTAGCATTGGACCAGTTACAAGGAGCAAAGCAAGCATGTTGGGACAACAAGCACTCCAAGTGTCATCCGCAACAACTCCTGTTTTTGGATCTTCATCCCCAAAAGGAGAAAGATCCTCTACTAATGCATTGGAGGAAGGAAGCAGCATTGCTGAAAAGATTAAGAAGACTCTAGCTCTACTTGACCTCTCTGGATTCAAGAACTTTGCTATGAAGAAAGATGATGATACTTCAAGTGACGGATCCTCTCCACTTACACCACATGAAGTAGGCCAGTCAAAGATCAACTTATGCGATAATCCATGCAATTCTCCAACATCCCCAACAATCATGCAAGCAATGGTAACTAACGCTTTATCGATGGAGGAGACACTAGCAAACTTGGCAAAGGTGATTGATGGCTTGGCCAAGCATGTGCAAAATCAAGACGCTCGGATTGATAATTTGATGGACAAGATGGATGGATTAATGAAAGGAGAATCCAGCCACACACCTGGGAATGGCCCAGAAGCACAAGAGACGGAACCTCGTGCAAAACAAGTACCGCCTACCAAGGAAATTCCAGTTTCTTCTGAAGGGATGATTCTGCTCGACTGAATCAAAGTTATGTTGGTAAATTACCAACAAATTTTAAATTCGTTAGTAAGTATGGTTATTTATTTTTCTAAATTATGTTAGTAATTGGTTAGCAATTCTAGTAATAGACAAACTTCTGTTAGTAATTGTCAGTAATTTACTTACTGAATGATAATTCGATAGTAAAATTTTCGTTTTAAATATTTATATTAATTTATACTAGCATTAAAAAAAATCTAAAGAGCACTAAAATGAATTCAAAAATATTTGTTCTTGTATAAGACATAGTTTCAATAAAACAATGCAAAAGCGGTCTAAGATAAAGAGTTAAGAAACTAAGTATGATCCATATCATTATTTGATGGCATGTCATGTCTAAACTGATGCGGTGTACAAGTGGGCAATTTAGGTAAGTCCGCAACTTAAATGACCCAAAGATTGGGTTCGGGTACCAAAATAACCCATTAAAAAGAAAGTAACCAAACTACTCTTTGCGCACTAAATTAGTGCGCAATAGTGTTTAATAAAACCCCTTCCAGCTTCATTTTTCCAAGCTACTCTTCTTCACCTCCTCCATTTTCACTCTTTCAACATATTTTAGGACCCCCAAAATCATGTCTCAAAGCTCTGAAATGTCAAATTTTGCTATAAAACATGATATTTATGAATGTGGTCATTATTGTAAGCTAAGAATGTCACGACCCAGCCCCGTGGGCCGTGACTGGTGCCCTACTTAGGCACCCAAACAGACTTACGAACCAAATTGTCATACTAGGACATATCCAGATTCAATGTACATTATTCGTACCGATAACGTATAGCGGACATCACACAAATACCGAAACGAATGCTACCCCCACGCGTCGCCCGTGCAAACTCATTATATCAAAATCAAAGCCGGCGGAACGCACATCGCCCGACATACGCATACATACAAACACGTGGGCCATATAGGCCATAGTAACATGCGGGGCCGCTTAAGGGTGCAAAACAGACTCACATACGAACAAACCGGACCCATGACCCACAAATATGACTACAGCCTCTACAAACAACGAACATACGAACATATGACGGACGGGCCCCGCCGTACCCGCAGCCACAAATGGGAGCATATACATAGAAAAACATATATACCAAATGTGGGCTCGGATCGAGTGAGCACTCCAAAATAAGAATGGGAAGCCTAAACCGAGGATCACCCCCGGCCGTCCGTACCGCGAGCATGAAACGAGCCCCGAAGAAAGGGGGTCGATTTAAAGAAGCACCGAGTATGTAAAGCAGAGGTACGGTAATCCAAACCATGGCCGGAGTCGGAAGATACAGAACAAATACAGAACTAACAGATCAAACCTGTGCGGAATGCAAATGTACAGAATGCAAATAAAAATCATGCATAAGGCTCAGGAACGTGGCCACCCCCGACGCTGGTGCCACAACACATCATACCCAGTGTTTTCAAATCTCCGTACATCTCCGAACACATCATAACATCACACACATCAAATCATCGTAACATATCGATGCCATATCACATCATAACACCATAAACGGTAACCGGCCACATGGTGAGGTCTCGGAAACCGTAACACATCATACTGCCGAATGTGTCATAAAGCGCACGATCAAAAAACCGGCCCGGGTGCGGCGAACGGAATCATAACCATTGGCACGAGCGAGTAAAGAAACCATATGGATATTAAAAGTAAATTCCAAGACTCGACACATAATTTCATATACCTTTACATTAGCCTCGGAGAAGGCTTAAAATGAGTATCGAGTTAACTTAACTAATATATCAAAGTTACGGACATTTAGTTTATCAATTTTTCGAAAAACACGTCGTAGGTCGTTTTCAGAAAAACTTAGTGTCATTCACAGTAATGAACGTTCAAACCCCATTATAGGACATTTCGAACGGACTTTAGAGTCATAGGCAAACGTTTCCTTTTGATATCATACGAAACTGAGTCAAACAAATCAAATAAGGGAAGTCTCGGGACTTGCGAGCCCACCTCGGGTCAAGTCGAGGCAGCAGACATAAATTGCAAACATTGGGATCCATAAAGTCATTTGTGAGAGTTTCAAAGCGACTCGGATACATTTGCGGAAGTTATGGAGGTTTAAGCATTCTTTCAACCAAATGCAAGATTGTAGTTCAAATGCACAATGAATAGTACTTAATCATACTCGAATTTCCAAGAGCGTAAACAATTATCCCCGAGGTTCCGATCTTAACCTAGTATGACTAGACATGCCAAATGAAGAAAAGGTAGGCTTTATATACCTTAATTATGCTTTACGCTCATCCAATTTCGACTCCCGTTTCGTCAAAAATCTACAAATGGTCATTGTTACCAAATGTGAGTTTCCAGCTTTTATGAATTCAACTTAAGTCCATACTTGTCTACCGAAATTTCGGCAGCATTTCCCCTATAAATTCCACATCCCCGAGAGTCGTCTCGGCCCAAAATATCAACAACCACAACACAACAATACCAAGAATATCAATAATCGTCACAAAACACGCTATAAGATAAATAGTCTTCTTTTCTACATAAGGCAACAAATTCCATTCCAACTTCACAATATCCAACTAATATCATTATTCTCATATTCACTTGCTAACTCAGGGTTATTCAAACATATTTCGGACACATTTCTCATTATTCTTTACGATACACAAGTTTTCCATCAAACCCATAATTCATCCAAAACCCCTAATCTTCAACATACATATTCATAACATTTTTCCATCTTCCAATTTCATGATTCATAATCATAATTCACATCTAAGATCTTACTTTCATCATTATATAAAGACTATATAAAAATCACATAAATTTCTCATAACAACATACAACCAACTTCAACACCAACTTGATCATCAAACCTCTTTTTTCATCACAAACATCACAACAACACAACTAACAACTAAATAAAACTTAATTCATTTCTCTTCCATTCTTCATGGCACACGGCCAAACACATCCTTCACACACACACACACGCCATGCACACACACACCACACTTTCATAGTTCTCATCTAATTCTAATCATTATAACATATAAACTTGTTCCATAACTCAAAACATAAAATTCATACCTTTCCTTCAAATTTTCAACTTGCCGCAAACGTAGCTCTTTCGCCAAACTAATTGTACCACGTCGAAGAGCGTCTTGAACTTGTTAAGAATTCACGAAGAACAAGATTTTTGGATCAAGATTGAAGGCTAGGAAATTTTCTCTTTTTTTTTTTCTCTCTTCTTTCTTGGAGCCGAATGCTCCTTTCTTTTTTTTTTCTCTTCTTTTCTTTTAATTTCTTGAAACTTCTATGGATTTTCATGCATGGTTATCCCCTTATATTAAGTGGTCATGTGACCACCACATGCATGGGCTTGGGCCAAGGCTTGGCCGGCCACCCCATTGATTTGGGCTCAAATTTTTCTCTTATTTTTCCTAGCCCAATTCATCACGGATCTTATTTTTAAAATCCCCGGAACTTATTTCCAAAATTCCAATTTCGCCCTTGGCCTTTCCTCCATATTTCCACACCACTATTTTTCATGAACAACACACACATGGCTTAATCCCAATCAACATATGACATTATTCTTTACAAATCGAAATTATTTCGCATTTTCCAAATATGCTAAAATGCCGGATATAACAAAGAACATCAAGGACCCTAGATAATCCGGGGCGTCATTTTTGGCGTTGTAAAGTGCCCGAAGTAAGTGTTTTTACAATGTTTTAGGGTTTAATTTTTTTTTTCACATTATCTACATATTTTACTTTAAAAGCTGATTTTCTTGTAATATTTATAGGATATGGGCGGTTGCAAACATTTTCGTTGGGAACATAGCATTCCCATGGATAAAACGGTGGCGGCGAAGATTAAAAAGCCTCATGTTGATAGAGATACCCCGAACTCACGTATCACTAGAGATACCGTGAAGTTTGACTTGCAGTTTAAGATTATGGAAGCTCAAGAAAAAGTTGACCTTTTGGATGTCTTGCTAAAAGAATCCAAAGAAAAACAAAGTTTTTTCAAGGCTAACCTTAGAGACACTCAACACGAGAAAAACTCTTTGAAAGAAAAAATAAAATTTCGGAAAATTATTTCTGCTATGTTGTTGTTCTTTATTATTTTTATCTATTTTGTTTATTAAGTTTAATATTTCTATGTATTTTGTTTTTCTATGTATTTTCTATTTATTTTTTTTATTTTTATGTACTTTGTTTTTACTAGTTGAACGTTTTCATTTATTATGTAATCCGCACCCTTTATGATATGACCCTACTTGGCACACCTCATTTCAAGACTTACATCCAAGGTCAAGATATGGAACTTCAAGCTCTACAAGCGGCATGGATGATAAGGATGGTGTTGAAGGCCTTTGGAGGCCCATACAAGTCCCACAATGAAGCCTATGATGTGTGGGAGGTGGCTTGGGTAAGGCTTGAAGATAAGGCTACAAGAAAGAAGGCCGACACTCAAAGTGACTAGAAGCGCAAAAAGGACAGAAATGCAAAAGTGGCCAAACATGCAAAGAAGGGACATACATGCAAATGGTCGTAATTGCAAGCTTTGAGGATGGGATGATGGCTATTTGTGCAAGGGAGAGACATTTCGGATTCCAAGCCAACATCCAACTAGCCAAACAAGGCCCTTGCCTCATTAATGGCATTTTTGTAATAACCTAGTCTTTTTTAGTCTAGGAGTATAAATACTACACTTAGCCATTTTTTACACTTAGATTTTGATGATGAATATTTGAGAGATACTCATATTTTGAGTGATAGATTTTTAGGTAGATTCTAGGGCTATTTTAGTCAATATGATGGTCAAATCCATTGTTGGTTTGTGAACCTTTTATGTCCATGATATTCATGAAGAGATTGCCATTTGTTCTTCTCCAAATACAAGAACAAGTCCACAAGGCCCAACAAACTATGAGAGAAAATCTTGAGTGGAATAAGGGAGTGAAAAGTGACAACTCTAGAGAGGAAAAAGGAGAGGATGTGAGGGAGTTGTCACAACCTTTATCTAACCCTTGTGACTTGTCTTTCTTCTCTAGTGGTCTTAATGATAGTGCAGGTATTCTCGAAAGCAAACCTAATGATGACCCTCAACCTTTGAAGGTTCTTGAGGTGATTGAGAGCTTCCCGAATGAGCAAACGAGCTCCAAAGTTAAAACCCAAGGCTAAGGAGATGAATGTGAACTTTAAGGTAAAATAGCTAATCTTAACACCACAAATGATGTGATTGATCATGTTGTTGAAGTGAGTGTAAATGATAGCTTGCCCTTAATTGAGCTTAATGAGTCTTTGCCTTGTGATGAGCTTAGTGCTATTGTGACAATTGACAATGTGTTTGATATGGGTGATCCAACACTAGTTGATCCTATTGATGACTATCTTGACTCTTCTTTTGAGTTCAAGTTGTGTCCACCTAGTGTTGATTCCTATGATTTGCATGTTAGTACATCGTCATGTGAAATGATAGCTCACCCACTAGTTGATCCTAGCGATGACCGAGTTGATTCTTCTTGGAAGATCGATTTGCGTCCAACTAGTGTGGATACTTTTGTTGATCAATTTGTTTGCTATGAAAATCCACTATTTGAGGAACCTTGTGATGTGCTTAATGACACTTAATTTAGTGATGATATTAATGTAATTGATCATGTGAATAGTCATGTACCTAGTAGGAAGTTTGGTAATGTTGCAAATGTAGTGTCCTTTGGAGGCTACAAGGTATTTAGTAACCCACTATGGGATGATGATGGGCTTGGTCTTGATGACAAGCATGGGGTGGTTGAAGTTGTTGACACCATTCCTGATGACGAAAAGTCCTTCTTGAGGGTTCGTGACCCACTTGATGGACTAACGTCGAATTTTAGAATGGCTTCCGAAAGTGAAGAGTGCTCTTTAAAGAAGAGGATTGACTTACATGAACAAGAGCACACTTCTTGGAAGGACTATGCTAGATCTTCTAACCTAAGGGTTGGGGAGATGCTATTTCTAGCTTGGCGTAAGTTAGATAACCCTTTCCTTTGTGATAGAAACCTTCCCTTGAAGGGAAATGACATGATAGTTGGGGAAGGATGTTTTGAAAAAGAAGATGAAACTTGTTTGCAAATTGTCACGTCTTCCATGAATGTTCCAAATAGTAGTGGCTTGCTTGAACTTGTGCTTGAACCCCATAATGAGTCTATACTTGAGGTCACTTTAGTTGAAGAAGTTGTTTTGTGTGACACCTTTTTTATTACCTATTTACCTATGATGAACTTTGGGATGATGCTTATGTGTATGTTTTGGGTGCATCTTATGTGAAGGGAGACTCTAGGAGGGTAAATGATTTTGTCCTTGACCATACTAGGTGGGTAATCTATCCATTTGATCCGGGTGACACCTTGTGTGATTTGAGAGCACTATCTTGGGAGAGTCCTTGTTTGAAAAATTAGAGTGTCCTTGTTTGGACATTGTGCTACATGTCAAATAGAACCAATGTAGAGTTGTATACTTCATCTTTTGAATCCATTGGTTTTATTACTCTATCCTCATGTCATGAACCTTGGAGGGATCAACTTCTTGATAACTTATGTGAGCAATTGTTATCCATGATTGTCATTGATGTGTGGTTATACCATAAATTTGTTCATCTTTGGCATAAATATGTGATTATGTTTTTGTGTGCTAACCCTCAATCTTTGAGGAGTATGTTTTCGTATGTCTTCCCTTGGATTTTGCTAGGTTCAAATTCGAGGACGAATCCTTTTAAAGAAGGGGAGGATGATATGATCCTACTTGGCACACCTCATTTCAAGACTTACATCCAAGGCGAAGATATGGAGCTTCAAGCTCTAGAAGCGGCATGGATGATAAGGATGGTGTTAAAGGCCTTTGGAGGCCCATACAAGACACATAATGAGGCCTATGACGTGTGGGAGGAGGCTTGGGCGAGGCTTAAAGATAAGGCTACAAGAAAGAAGGCCGACACTCAAACTGGCTAGAAGCGCAAAAAGGACAGAAATGCAAAAGTGGCCAAACATGCAAAGAAGGGACATACATTCAAATGGTCACAATTGCAAGCTTTGAGGATGGGATGATGGCTATTTGTGCAAGGAAGAGACATTTCGGATTCTAAGCCAACATCCTACTAGCCAAACAAGGCCCTTGCCTCATTAATGACATATTTGTAATAACTTAGTCTTTTTTAGTCTAGGAGTATAAATACTAAACTTAGCCATTTTTTTCACTTAGACTTTGATGATGAATATTTGAAAGATACTCATATTTTGAGTGATAGATTGTTAGGTAGAATCTAGTGTTAGTTTAGTCATATAATGGTGGATTCCATTGTTGGTTGTAGAACCTTTTATTTCCAATGAATTCATGAAAATTGTTCATTTGTGGATTTCAAGTGAACTTCTTGCCTTGATTCATATTTCTTTCGTTCTTATGGATTCGAGTACATATTAGAAGGATTTAGGTTTCGTATACCTAGGTTTGTCTATAGAATTCTACCATTCGGGTCAAGTATTTATCTCTATTTCTCATCCCTTTCTTTCTATCCTTAATTTTCGCATTTTGAGTTGAATTGGTCCTTTTCCCAATTCGATTCGTATCAATTCATACCTATTTTACATGATACGTTGATATGAACTGTGATTGGTACTGGGGATGATAAGTGAGAAAGGAACATCCGAGATTATGGACAGACTTGATATGGAAGCCATCTCTGGGCTTTGTGCGGAGTGACTAATACATGGACTTTGCGGGTCCCCTATGGGTCATGAATATAGAGACGTGGAGGATATCCGTCATAGCATGTGTGTACGAAGACAGACAGTTGGCCAGTGCATATCATTGCATTGCATATGCACTCATTTACTTCACTCATATATATCATTGATTCTGCCTTGGTATTTATATCACGTGTGTTGTTTTGATCTTGGATTGTGTTGTGATTGTACTTGACTGCTCGCATGCCTATGTTTTAGTTTATTTCTTATATATATGTATTATCTAATTGTTGTCGGCCTATGATACCTACCGGTACATGGTGTTTGTACTGATACTACCTTGTTGTACTCTTTTTCTGAGTGCAGAGTTCATAGCAGGTTCCTCCTCCGCACCTCGTGAGTGATCCCGAGGCTCAGGTTTAGAGTGTCTAAGGTAAGCCTCCAATGGATCCCGCTACCCGGAGACTCCTCTATTCTACTTGTCTTATTTCATATTCTGAGACATGTTTTAGTATTTTAGACTTGTATTTGTAGACTTATGTATTTTAATAGCTCTTGTACTATTCAGACCAAATTCGGGATATTATGTCTAGTATTTCCGCGTGTTTAGTTATCTATGATTTGAGACTATTTATCCTTTTATTTACTTTCTTATGTTTTGAGTGGTCGATGGATAAGGAAAGGTTCGCCCATCGGGGGTCGGTGAGTAGGTTCGCTCAACTCACGAGTTAGTCGTGACAACTAGGTGGGACCTAGTGACTTATTTTATTAATGAATGAAAGAGTTCAACAAATACAGAAAAGAAAAGAAAAGACAAAATGCAAAATTAGAAAAACAAAAAGGACATGAGGCGAGAACATCGGCCCTAAAATCTATCGTTTTCCATTTCATCCGTGATTTCTCACCGAGCCGCCGGTGCTCGCGGGATTCACGATGTTTCTCCGAGATTCGACGGATTTGGAGGAAATACAAGTGTGGCACTCAACAATTTCTCTAATAATCTTTCTCTCCTCGATTTCTTTCACCGTCGATTGACCAATATAATTGACTTGGAGTATCTCAAGTGAATCTCGATGATTTCCAACTCGTTCCAGCTGATTTTTACTCCGGTAAGCTCGTTCTTTTGTGTTGGAACTGTGTTGTTCATTTTTTGTCTCCAGTGTTGACTCGGATATGTCTCTCTTTCCTTGATCGATTCAACGTGTCATCTCCACATTGATAATGATGCAGTTGATTTATTTTTGTCGATTCGAATGAGCATCCGGTGATGCTAATACACCACGAATCGAATAACCATCAAATCTATACGATACATACATACATATATATATATATATATATATATATATATATATATATATATATATATATATATATATATATGTATGTATGTAGATACATACATATATATATATATATATATATAGATACATACATACATATATATATATATGTATGTAGATACATACATATATATATGTATGTAGATACATATATATATTATATATGTATGTATCTACATACATATAAATATATGTATGTATGTATCTACATACATATATATATATATGTATGTATGTATCTACATACATATATATATATATATGTATGTATGTATCTACATACATATATATATATATGTATGTATGTATCTACATACATATATATATATATATATGTATGTATCTACATACATACATATATATATATGTATATATATATGTATGTATGTATTCTACCAATAATTTCCCTGTATGTGATATTTGTGCAGCCGTTTTCGCATCCTTTAACCAAACATATGTATGATCTAGCGTGGTTGATAGTTTTCCGCACCGGTGTTGCTTTTGTAATTTTGTTGTACTGTGGTATCTCCATATATCTTTGCATATGTACCTGCACACATTAACAACAGTTAGAAAATAAATCCTTCACATTCTCTTCCAAAGGATTTGAATGTAAGGATCTCCTCTTCTCTATTCCTCTTCTAGTTCCCCTTTCCTTAGCATCCTTTGATTCTTTGGTATGGTATCCACAACTTGTCACTATTCACTATCCTTTTACCTTGGCTCTTCATGTCGTGAAATGAAGTGAATAGTATATCTTCAAGGCTGACTTCCCCATGTCCTCTGTAATGATGTTTTTCACTAATAATGAATAAGTTTCAATCCTGATCTGATCCATCTGATTATCTCTCATAAATCTGAGTGCCTGTAAAATTGCTAGTGCCTTTGCCTATGTGTTAGTGCTCTGAGCATCTTCCATTTCTTTAGCTTGAGCTTGAATGACATCCCCATATTAATTCCTTATACAGAATGCCCATGAACTTCTCCCAGGATTACCCCTAGAAGCCCCATAAGTATTTACCTTGATCCATCCACTTTTAGGCATTTTCGACAAAACTCGAGTCACTTTCACCTTAGAATTGTGCTTCGTAACGCCTCTATCACAATGTACCATCTATAAGTGCGGACTTAAAGTTTTTCTCTCTCAATTTCATGAATTGGATCGAGTATGGATCACCTGGTAGATGATGTCTCATAGTATTTCTCCTTTTCCACAATTCCCAAATAATAATAGTAGGGACAGCCAGATAAACACATTTAATGTGTGCCTTTCTTGGAAAATCCCACCACCTATTAATTATCTGAATAACTTGAAGATTCTCAATATTTATCCCCACTGGCCCACAAAAATATTTCCAAACAGGTTGAGCAGTTGAAGAGTGTAAAAAAACATGAAATGCCTCTCGCTTTTAGATGTTGACAATAATTGCATCCGGAAGGAATGGATGACCCCATTTCTTTAATTTATCATCTAAAGGTAATTTGAATTGCTAAAACTTCCACATAAAGAAAGATATCTTTATTGGTAATCCTTTTATCCACATTTGCTCATAAAGGATACTAGGATTCCTTCCTTTGTATAAGCAATTGGAAAGCCGAACCTACGATAGAATTAGACTTCGAGTCCACTTTCCAGTAAACCTTATCTGCTTGCATGCTCTCCTCTAGTGGTTGAATGTTCTATATTATATGATCTGATTTATCTCAATAACTCTTCATTCCACTACCCTTCCTCCACCGTTTCTTTTGCCAAGAATGATAGTTGAGTCATATATAAAATCTACGATAGAGTAATATGATATATATCGCTCCAATCCCGTCCTAAAGAATCAAACCCGTAATAGGAATTGCCTTGTTGAATGTTCCACATATTTCATGTTCTATGTCATCTCTATGCTTGAGCATTTTCCTCCACACATATGTACATAACTTGATAGGAGCTATCACAGCATGAAACTTCTTCAGACATTTGTTACTAATAAAATTCCTCCAAAGGGATTGTGGTCCTCATATTCCACCACAACTTTGCAAAAAGGGCTTTAGATATATCTTGTAAGCTTCTGAATCCCATTCCTCCCTCTTCTACTTATGGATTACATAATGTTGCCCAATGCTTGCTAGAATTCCCAATTGAATTGCTCCAAAAAAACTTTGCAAACGGCATCCTGCATTCCGTTCAAGAACTCCATCGTGGGATTACACTTGCCCAAGTAGATGTATGGGCATACCGTAGGACATGCTTGATCGTTGTCCTTCCCCTAATAGATAGCAACTTTCCAGTCAAGAGCTGTTCTATTTTGAATCTTTCAATCAACTCCTTATAGTGAATATTGACCTCCGCCATAGTAAATTGGTACCCCAAGTAAGTAAAAGAGAATTCCTTCTCTCGGTAACCGTGTGACATTGTACACCATCTCGTTGATAATTTGCGAGGTCAAGTGATGCATGTACACCGCACTTTTCGTTTATTGTATCCTCTCGGTCACTCACCTCCTCATACTCGTCGTAGCTTGCATTACCAATCTCACGGATCGTTCATCAACGTGAGGTGAAAATAATAGTGTCATCTCGCATATGCCAACTGGTTGACATATGGACTCCATTTTGGCACTCAATTGCTTGCAATCGTTATTAAATTGTGTAGGTCCAAAATTACTATAAGGGAATTTCTCTCTCAAGCTCACTAGTGACTTCTTGTGATAATTTAGGTGTTCGCTTGTCTTGCTACGTATCATGTCTTCCATTTACAGATGAAACTCTTAGAAATTGATTCACCACTTTATTGTTTTTATGGTCTAATGGGATCAATTTTGAGTTGCTCACATTTCAATAAAGGGTTAGCATTTTGACTTGGTGATAAAGCATCTCTTCCGCCACGACTTTGAATGGTAAAAACTTATTTGTATCAGTTATTTATATGAAATTATTAAATGTATGACATGTGGTTTCTTTATGATTTTTTAAAACTTAATATATATAGTTAATTTAAAA
>NW_026727668.1:0-31764 GCF_029784015.1 Lycium ferocissimum
ATCGTCCTTTTAGGGCTTACCTCATTTTTGGCTTATGGGTCCTTCTTAGGACTTGATCAACTTCACATGTACTACCCATATATCTCTTCATATGTCACTTATAAAATCTCGACATGTGGGCCCCACCTTAACTTATGGTTACGAGGGCTATCGTCGGGGTAACTTGTTAGGCGATTTACTCCATACGATCTCCATGTCATATGTACACTCTTATACGCATATAATATAATCTTCATCCCTAATTCTTGTATAACTCTTTGCTCTCCCTTGAGCTCGTACTAAGCCATCGGCAGTCTTGGTAGCAGCAAAACTTTCCGAGGTGTAACATTACGGTTTACTTGAGTTAGACTTTAGTTAGTTGATTATATGTTTTGTGATTTCCTTAAGACAAAGAATGTCTAGTTTTCATGCATGATATTTTGTGGCTAAACTCCTATGTGAATCTGAATTGAGTGTTTGTGTAGGCTTCGTGCCATTATTCCTGTGTGATTGAATCTACAGTGGATGTGTTGTGATGAGAAGCTAATATAATCTTCTCGATAGTATTATGACATGAAATGATGAGTTGAGTATTGATCTTTTGAAAGGTAAGAAACAACGCTTGTTTGTAAGAGGTGTGAAAAGGCATACATGTGACCTAGATTATGGGCTCGTGGTCAAAAGAATAGTTAGAAAATGAGAGGTACATTGATATGTCCCACGTCAGGGTTCGTTCGGAGCGGAGGTTTGTGCTCGGGGTCGAGGGAGTATTCGGGCAGGTGGTACATGGACATCATGGGTCCCCTGCAGGTATTGACTACTGAGCTAAGACATCAACTAGCATGTATGTATAGTGCGTGTGGTTATTGTGGTAAATTTGTTTCCGTTGTTGACTTACGTGATTGTGATGCTTGACATCTTGTTGATTGATTGTGATTGTTCTTGGTTGACTTGCTATGATTTGCGATGTTCTGTTGTTATTTGGCGTGTTTTATTCTATTGATTTTATGAAGTATGCATGATACTAATCTTAGTGGGCACCTTAGATGCTTACCGGTACATAGTGTTTGTACTAATACTACGCTTGCATTCTTTGAGTGCAGATTTTGATATAGAGACCGGCTGATCATCCTCGCATCTAGCGTGGAGGATATTTGTTAACGGATTTTGGGGTGAGCTTCTTCCCATACCAGGCCACCCGAAGATCATCTTGCTATGATGCCTTTTCGTACTCTAGGCATTATGGATTACTTACTTGTTAGACTTCAGATTCTTAGACATGTTTTTAGCTTAAAGTCCTGTATGATTACTTTCGGATTTTGGGGATTGTAATAGTTAGAACTTCCGCACTTACTACAATATTTATGGCATGATTTACTTGTTCTTTTGTTGTTAAATGAGTAATAATTGTTTAGCTTGATTAATATAAAAACTGGATTGAACGGATAGGTGTTTTGTATGTTGGTTCGTCCACTAGGATTTAGATGGGTGCCAGTCATGGCGGGTTGGGTCGTGACACTAAGTAAACAAAAAAAACAAAGTAGACACCCACTTTATATAGCCTATAGGAGGCAGCCAACACTACAAAAAATAGGAAAATAAAAACCAAAATGATATTGAAAAGAAAGTCTAATAACTAAGGGTGACAAATTGGACAGGCTGGATCGCATTTGGGCGAATCAAAACAGGTCAATTTAATTATTAGTTCAAGCCTCAATACGCCAAAATTTGCTTGGATCAAAATAAATTGAGTCAAGATGGGTCAAGCTATCACGCCCCCGATCCTCGGCGGCGCGGACTATATTTTGCGGGACAACTACTATAACCACATGGGTGCAGATGACATAGTAAAGTCTGACAATCTGTAAGTATGAACTATATATTGCTCTGTGCTTATCGCCGAAAGTAAAACGTACACGGCGGAACGACCCACGGACGTCTATGAAGCCTCTAGAATAGCGAAATTATACAAGGCGAAACTGTCTTTGTCGGGACGGAGACCCGACCTGCCCAAAATCTCTATACGTAAAAGTACAAGACTTGACTCAGCTCCAGGAAGAAATGGAGCTTACACCATCTCCCTGACCATCTGTACCATCTAAAATGCACGTATGCCACTCTGTAAATCCTGAACGTGCAATGTTAAACATAACAAATGCAGCTCCCCCGACCAAGAGACGTTAGTACAGAAAGATTATATCAAGTACGTAAGGCAGACATGAAACATGTACAATAAAATAGAATCTTAGAAAGAGCAACTGAAAGGCAATTAAATAAACCATAACTGAAGACTCTGTAACTTTCTATGGAAACATATCTTAGGTCTTACTGCACTTCTGTCTCTGTGAATCTTCTTAGAGTCTTTTTGATGATATTCTTTTGGGTCGCTATGTGGAGCGACGTTTTGGGATCGTTCAATGGACACTTGGAATTATATGCATTGATTATTGTTTCTTAACTTCTTTCCTTTTACCTTTCTCTAGGATACATAAACCATATGAACACAAAACAAAAAATGCGAATTTGTGTTACCAATCTCGACTACGTACAAATAGATAATAATGGAATAAGCCATCTAGGCCCTTATATAAGGCTTGGTGTGTAAGTGCATAGCTCCGAAGGCAAGTGAATAGCCCGAAGGCAAAATGCATAGCCCCGAAGGCAACTCTGTAGATCCCCGAAGGCAACTGCATATTTGTATAGCCCCGAAGGCAATTGTATATATGTATAGCCCCGAAGGCAACTTTATGTTTGTATAGCCCCGAAGGCAACTGTATGTTTGCATAGCCCCGAAGGCAACTGTATGTCTGCATAGCCTCGAAAGCGGCCTTATATCTGTGTATAGCCCCGAAAACAATTGTATATACATGCCCGAGCAAGCAATGCTATAAGTGATACACACGCACGCACACACGCACGCACGCACACACACACACACACACATATATATATATATATATATATATATATATATATATATATATATATATCTTCCTATCGACAGACATGGAGTAACGCTAAACGAATATAAACTACGACAGGGCTAGCTATTTCATGAATAAGATTAGACAACATGAACATGAGAACTCTAAGCCATCGTTCACATAGGAAACAAACAATACATCGTGTCATAGTGGCGAGTCAACGAATAGCCTCACATACCTCGAATCCATCTTTGAATGACTACAACGAGTCAATCTTTCTAATAAACATTTAAACTGTTTTAAGACAGCTAATATCAACATAGTCAACAACCCAACAAAATACTACAATTATGCAAACACTATCATCAAGCAATCAAGGAGCGACGAGCTACCGAGGCTATCTACAATGGTGTACTCCGCACCCGACCTCCTTTTAACAACTAACAAGCTCTATATGAGCTACCAAATCCCCACCAATATCCTTAACCACAATATACAACATATAAATACAACTATATCAACATATCAAGAAATCTAACGCATCAATAACAACCTATATTCAACCTATAACAACTCCAACTATCGAACTCATGGCTTCCGATCACCGTCCCGTGAGTTCTTGCTAAAAGAAGATATCTAAAGCTCATACGAGCTCATCTCACATGGAAAAGCGAAACAATAGTTACTTACCAAATTCTACAAAGAAGAATCTATTAAAAGGAAAAAAAAAAAAAGTGACTTTGATAACAAGTTACACGTACATGTATTGTAAATGTAAATGAGCCACCAAAATTATCATAACACAGCCAACCAACACATGTACACGTTGATACATGTCATAAATTGTACTAATGAAGGAACAATAAAGATAATCTATATATAATATAAAGTTAGGCATAAACAAGGTGGTGTCACACCTCTCTATGGCCTAGAATGCTATTTATCCTTTTTCTCTTTTTTTTTTTTTTTTTTTTTGACATTTTTCTCTCTTTCCTCTGCATAAGCTATAAATTAAATGGATTAACAAAAGTCTTATGAAGTAAATATACATTTGCAATAAAGGACACGTAGTAGCAAACTAGCAATTGAAATCTGTGCAATAAAGCCTAAATAGCCTCAATTATTATAATGCAAATCTTTCATATTCCTAATTGAAAACCACTAAGATCCGTTACTGCATATTTTGTTTGGTACTTATTCCACATTATTATCTATCTTCTAATGTACAAGTTGATAAACATATATATATATGGGGAGGTTAATGGCCGGAGGTTCATGTACATGTATTGTTTGACTAAAAAACAAGTTTATCCAATCCAATTTTCGATAGTTGTGGATTGGTTTTAACAGGTGAGTATACATCTCTAGGGTCAAGCCACTGCAAAAACAATTTTGTGCTCATCCTCTTTTTAATCATTAAATTTGATACGAGATGTTTGCAGCTTTTATTCCTTAAATTAGCATTTTATTTTTTATTTTTTGGTTTTTTGGTAACCTTTTATTTCAGATGCATGTCTACTTACATTTTCAAAAGGCATATTCATGCGGCTCTAACTTGGATGTGAGGAAGTGTTGAGTCAGTTTGTAATATTTGGAGGTGTTAAACTGAATCATTTG
This sequence comes from Lycium ferocissimum, assembly GCF_029784015.1. Taxonomy (NCBI): domain Eukaryota; kingdom Viridiplantae; phylum Streptophyta; class Magnoliopsida; order Solanales; family Solanaceae; genus Lycium; species Lycium ferocissimum. The sequence continues at coordinate 4,521 of NW_026727668.1, forward strand.
TTCGTGAAACAGAATGATTTCTGAAAGATTATCTTTCTCAAGTTCTGTAAATACAAGGACTCTATTGAAGTAAAGCTGATGTGGCATGCTTCTAAAGCCAGCAAATCTATTTTTTCTTTTATCTCCTTTTGTGGCATTTTTCCTTTCTTTTTCTTCCACTTTGTATATTTACTTGCCTATTAAAATTCTGAGTATTAAAAACTTTACACCAGTTACAAAATTGAAAATAATCACTATAACGATTATATATACCAATAAAGACTTATTAATTTTCTGGAAAATAATTAAGGCTGAGGAATTGAAAGCGTAAGATAAGGCTTATAATTGGCACATCAAAATCTTTATTGCTACTGTTAATTTGCTTCTACATTAATTACAAATTGTAATCATTATACCTATAAATTACCATGCAGAAATCTTCTCTTCCTTTACTGTTGTATCTTCTCATAGTCACATCTCACAAACTTAAAATTTTGAAAAACTTTTTTAGTTTACACATGCAGCCTTGAAGTTTCTATCATCGTGTTGCCTCAAATGTCGACATTCTTACATGCAATATATCCTTATATGATACTAAAAGTTGTGTTAAATATATGTTATTTGAAAATTACGTCTCTTGCAGCTTGTGTTGTAGATTAAAAAAAAAGATCAAGGACAAGCAGTGATTGGGAGATAGGATTTAAGAGGTACAGGAAAGACTAGTAGTCTATGAAAATGGTCGTGTAATATATCCTTGCGATCGCGAGTTGCGGCTGTTGTACCAAGCTACTGGCTATTGACTAATCGTCTTACTGTTTATCGTCTATTAGAAAAGAAGTTACTGTAATTGATTACTTTTACTTTGAATGGCACTTTCTTGCTAAATTTAAACATAGGAGGAGTTATTGTCAGTCTCCTACTCATATACATTAAACATGCATTTTATCAATTAAATACCATGCCCGTATCTGTTATGAAAGTCTCATGTATTCGTCTTTTCTGCATAACTTTCATAACTATTCATGTCATCTTTCTGCCTTTCTTGTCATGAAGCTGCGAGTCGAATTTCAAAAGAAATAAGCAAATATTTGGGGTTTTCACTAAAACTTTTAGTATAACTATGACAATTTGAGGATGTCAATTATGAAATCATTAAAGTTTAACCATCTAATGAATAGAAAAGAAAAGTTACGCACTTATATACGTATAATAAATGTACAAAGGAAAAACCATGTTATTTAATTTGTAAAACACGGAATTATAATCTTGCCTTTCTTGACATTCAATTTTGAGAAAAAATAAAAAAATTATAGTTTCACCTTATACAAAAATCAACTATTTCTAGAAGACTAAATTTCTTAAGTGATGAAAGAATAGAAAAAATATATAAATTAAGTTTTAATAATAAAATTAATGGATTAAAACTTAATCTATTTGGATTTTGAAGACTAGAAAGAATATTTAACATATTTTAATTTGTATTATTTAGAATAGAATAGGATTATTTAATAACTTTAATGATCATTTTATCACCGTGCGAAGCACGGACAAATTCACTATACAATAAAAAGTTAAATGAAAATACGACCATCTAACCACTTATCTATATAAACACTTATCCATGTAATTCTAATTAATATCATAATTAATTTCTTACTCTCCCACTTTATTTCAACATTTAATCAATTACCCACATAATTAAAATACTAATAAATCAAAATTATCGTATAAAATTTTTACACACATACTAACATACACATTGAGATATCTAGAAAATACATTTCATCAAATTCTATTTTTTTTTTTTTTTTGCAACCGAATATCGAAAGTACAATTTTTTATACTATTAATTCTCAAAACAGTAAAAAGATGACTTTCTTTTCTTATAAAAGAATAATTTCTATCTTTATAACAAAGAAAAATCTCATTTATAAACTTCCTCATATCATGTGTATAATTTAAGTATATATCCAGAAGTAGTAATAATAGTAATAACCCGAAATTATATTTATCAAATCTTTACTAAAAGGTTTTACTCAAATGAATATATATATATATATATATATATATATATATATATATATACATATATATATATATATATATATATATGTATATATATATACATATATACATATATATATCTATATATATATATAGATATGTATATATATATATGTGTGTGTATATATATTATATCATATCAAAACAATATCTAACGATATCAAATGCTGTCAAACTCAAGGGGTCTTATAATAACACTGTCATAAACCCTCTATAACCTCATGAATGACCTGAATCCCTTCAAGCTCATATGTATTTACTAGGACGCATTCTAACGCCAAAGTACGAGTGTTACATAAATAATGGATCACAACCCAACTGCCCACCGAAACTGAACCTTTCCACTCTTTTAAAATATATCACAGTTACTCTTCCTCTGGGATTTAGCTTCGATCCAACAGATGGAGAGCTTGTTATGCATTATCTCAAAAGTAAATTAGTTCCAAGCTTACCATTTTACCCAAGCATCAATATTCCTGGTCATAATTTTTCTTCTGATCCTTGGGAACTCAATGGTATGCATGATTATATATTTCTCGACCTGTTATTATTTAGTAGTACTTCTTTATAATTTCATTTTCCCTTAATTAAAATGATTAATAGTTCAATATTCTTGGATTAGGTAGCTTAATTACATTTAATCAATTAGACTCGTTTCCTATTGAAAAAGAACTGGGTTTCAAGAAACATATGTTTGGGTTGCGTTACATTTTGATCCGTGAGGTTACACTACTTTAGTGAATCATATTCGACTTTAAGGCATTTCGTTATACTTTAATCACTCTCGTGAAGATGCGCACTCCGTTATCATTGATGTCCAAAAGCTTTTATAGTAATGTCTGGATCTACTACAACCTCGTCCACTGAGTATAACAGAGCAAATAATGGTATAGCAACGAACATATAGGGACGATACTAGGAAATATGGTCTGACGAATCTCGATAGAGTTCCATAAACAATCCTTTGCTAGATTGGATTTTTTGATAGTGGAAATTCCATAAAGCGTGACCCAATATCAACCCGTTTTGACCCGAGTGTTTGATGGGTTCAACCCGTTGGGTCAACTCAACGAACATACAAAAAATATCAACAAACATGTCATGATCGAATCCGTATAAACACCTAATGGGTTGGACATGTTGAGATTGATTTTGACACCCCTACTAATAGCCTTAGTTAAAGAAAAAAGAAAATAAAATCCTAGTTGCCTCGTAAAGTATTACAGATAGTTTCTAATAAATTAGGAAGCAATTCAATTAGGAAAAAAAAATATTATTAAACAAAATCTATTTTATCCTCAATAAGTAATTAAACATTTTTAATCAAACATACTAAATTTCTTTATATGCATAAATATATTTGACTATAGAAGTTTAATTTGTCCTTCAAATGCATGGAATAACTAATTTACTTAAGTTGTAATGATACTAACATTTACCGTCTTAAATAGACATTTCATTAGTATTAAGGATAAATGACAAACTTGCATGTGTGTCTTTCATGGGCATACTAGTTTTGCCACTTTGATCAAACTAGATGGACATAAATGTATACGTGATAATGAAGGTATTCGGATTGACTTTTTTAAGTAGCTCATAAGCTAAAAACTAAAAGCCATAAGAGATACCCAATGTTTAGTTTTTAACTTATTTTTGTACTTTTTTGGCCTAAAAGTATGTGCTTAAAAGCACTTTTTACATTTTCCAAACACTACAAAAGAGCTTAAAAACTATTTTGGCCAAAAAGCACTTAAAAAGCCAATCCAAACACTCTCATACTAGGTCACTTCATGTATGTGAATATTTTCAACATCCTAGTTAGGCGACTTTGGTGACTAACAAACTAAAAATAACAATAGGACATGGTTAATATCCATGTATGGACATTCTATGTATATGCATATTTTAATCATTTTAGTTCGGCCATTTTGATAACTAATAAACTATATTTAACCATACTAACACGCATAAAATGGATGGTAGCTTAAAGAATGGAGATGTAGAGAGAGAAACATTGACTTCTCTCTACAAATAACTCTAACCGGCCTCAACCACCATGGCCACTAGCTCCACCACCCTTGCGGATGAGGTTCCACCTCAAACTCCACTGGAACCACCAGATCCTATGCAGGATAACATGGAGGAGGATAACCAATGGAAACTCTCCTCTAAAGAAATCCTAATTGATAAGATACGCTCTGTTTCTACTCATATGCTGAGGATATAGCTTCAACCCCGATTGGAGAAAATACAAACGTAGAATTGGACCCTATCTTCTAAGTGAGGATGAAAAGAAGTGAATCTATGCCCCTTTGCAATACTCTGACATAATTAAGGTCTTCGGAAGAAAGATTCCCCATCAACTCTTGAGAATGAAGCTACTCGAGATGTGGATTCCTGAAGAACCCTTAATTCTCATCGACCTAGGTTGGGATTTCTTCACAACCAAATTCAACTTAGAATCTAGCCTAAGAACTTCTCTTTATGAGGTCCTGGTTCATTTCGGCCACTTTCTCTCCATTAGGAAATGGGAACCAAATTTTATTCCTGCTACAACCCACCTATCCTACACTGCGGTGTGGATTAGATTACCCCAGTTACCCACTGAATTCTATGACAGAGGTATACTTGAGAAAATCTAAAAAAGGATCGGTAAACTCTTAAAAATTGACAGTTGTACATCAGCAGCTTTGAGAGGACGTTATACTAGGATCTGTGTCCAAATCCTTTTAGATACACCGGTGAAACAGTAGTCACCATAGGATCCCGCCAATAACTGTTGGTATATTGTCACGACCCAACCCCGTAGGCCGTGACTGTTATATCCCGTACTTTGTACGTTGGAATATTCTAAGTTGGTTGCGACAAGTTATGGACAAGACTTTTAATTTCCGATTTTGTTGAATTTGTCTTAATGCACAAGTTGCATATTCATCTTTTCATTGGCATGGAAGTGTTAAGGGTAAATTTGGAATAAGGAAAATTTGGGGTTAAAAGTGAATTATGAAAAGTTAAGCATTCCATGAAAAATTAAGGGCTAGAAGTGAAATTATGGAAACTTGATAATTCATGAAAATGGCCATATGTGGCCATGTGTGGGGTGTGGGCCATGGGCCACATGGCTAAATTATATATGTAGTAAAAGATGACCATTAAGTCATCTTCATCATTCTCCACCCCTTAGAATTTTGTAGAACCTTGGAGAAAAAAAGGGGGAGGTTCGCCATGACCAAGGAAAATTGGTGTCCAAGAATTGACCAAGAAAAATTATTTTCTCCTAGCTTTTCTACTAAGTGGAAGGTCCTTATCAACATGGGATAGTTGTTGGAGCAAGCAAACTCTTCTTTCTTGCTAAACACACCTCTAGCCGAATGAAGAAGTGAAGTGGAGAAAGGTAAGATTCCATCTTCTTTCATGTGTTGTGAGTGATTTGTACATGTTGTGATATGTGGAAAAGAATGAAATTCATGAAATTGTGGTGTGGAAGTTGTAGCTTGTACATGTTGCTTTGGTGTAGGAATGATGAATTAATTGTATTTAGCATGTTTGAGTGTGGTTGTAGTGTGTAAAAATTGATGAAAAATTATGGAATTTATGTATGTTGATGTTGGCTGTATAGGGGCTGTTTTTGGTAAGTTATGGCGAATTGATTTTACTTAGTATTTTGGTTGTTGTTGTCATGGATTATGTGATGAGAATGAAGGTATTGAATGATTCAAGTTGAAGATGTAATTGTTGTGTTGTAGCCGTGTATAAGTAGTGTGGTGTAGGAGTGAAGAACTAATTTTATTTAGTATGTTTGGGATGTTGTGTTGTGGGTTCTATGATGCAAATGAAAGTTTAATGGTTCATATTGAAGTTATAATCGTTTGTGGGCTGTTTTGGAACCTAATGTGATCTTAATATAGTTTCTTGTATTTATGAGATTAATGTTGTGAACGTGTGGATTATTGAAGTAGTGGATGAATTTGGAAGAAAGAAATGTATTGTTGTTGTTCTTATGGCATTTGGAAGTTTCGGGTAAGGTAGTACAATGGTTGAGTTGTTTTGAATATTGTGTGGATTGTTGGAAGCATTCTTGAATCTTATTTGAATGATCTCGGATTAGTATTTGAATATGTGGGTGTCGATGTTAGTTTGAACGTATGTAGTCGAATTGAATGAATGGAATGTTGTCGAATTATATGGAAAAGAATTACTAATATTAGAATGCGTTTTGAATTGGTTATTGATGTTGTTTATATGGTTATTGGTATTGTTGTTGAAGAATTGGCCGAGTTAAATTCTCGGGGTGTTGAATTTACGAAATCTTGCCAAATTCGTAAATAAAGTGCGAGCTTAAAATGGATTCGAGGTGCCTATGACTAATGTTTGGTGTCTAATGACGTGTTGTAGATTTTGAGAAGCCGAGACTTGAGTTTGGATTAGCTTAGGAAGCAAGCAAGGTATGTGAAGCTTATCCTTCTTTCCTTTTCGCATGTCCTAGACGCAAGTAAGTTGTGATATGTTATGAGCCTTGGGGGTAATTCTATTCTTAAAATCCGGGCATGTTTATGATTCATATTTGCTTCTTGATGTTGGCATCCTTAATGTGGTCAAGCTATGGACCGTATGTCTTTGATACGATTGGATTTGAAATGCTATGTGTACGGTTTGTTCCGAAAGGATCTTATGTCTAAAAATGTCTGTAACTTTCGTGGACAGAACCGGATTGCTCTGATATGCTTGTAAATGATCCTATAACGTATAAGGCCCGTAACTTTCTTAGGCGGGCTCGGATTGGTTTGATATACGACTGTGGCCCCTACGGGTCTTTGATATGTTCATGATGTTTGATATGTTTTCGAGTGGCGTCTGAAAGGTATTTGACATAACTATTGTCCCGACTTTCAAATGACAGTTCGTTTAGATTATTTCATTGAGTCCTTGAAAATGTTTTATATGACATACTTCGTAATGAGATTTCAAGAGTCCTAAGTGTGACTAATACTCGGATACTCGAGCGATGATTTGTCTTATTTGTTTCTTGATATTCGTATTCGTAATGCAGTCGAATTATGGTCCTTATGTCTTTTGTATGACTAAATTTCAAAAGTTGCATAAAAGTTTTGTTTTCAAAAGAGTTTCGTTCCTAAACGATTCCGAAACTACGAACGACCGTAACTTTCAAGAAAGGGCTCGGATCGCTTTGATATCTTCGCAAATGATTTCATGACGAGTAATGACCTTAATTTTCATAGGCGGGCCCGGATTGGGTTGACGCTCGTCCGTGGGTCCCGCGATTTCCTATGTTTGGTTCTAACGACCTATTTTTGAAAGAATTTAATATGACTATTTTTCCGACCCCCGAGTATGATTACCTATTTGTCTATCGAGTTTGAAATGAGGATTCCTATGCATATGATTTTGATACGTAACCACGATTTCTAAAGTCCTATTTGATATGTTCCCGAGTGATCTTCGGAGGAAACCTGATTTGACTATCATTTGGCTTTAAATGAAGGTTTGTTTGATCATTCTGTTAAGTCTGTAATGATGATTACATGTGTGTGGTTGCTTACTACTCTGCTCGTGCGTATGATGGTTACATCTTTCACCGAGTCCGGGGCTGGGTATATATTCGTGCACAGACTATTGCATTGTTCACCGAGTCCCTCACTAGAGGGTCGGGTACGGTATATATATATGATGATATGATGAGATGGGGATGGCAGCCAGGATGGCATATGATGATTCTATCCACCGAGTCCCGAAAGGGCCGGGTACGCTATTCACCGAGTCCCTCACTAGAGGGCCGGGTACGGTATATATGTATATGATGACATGATGACATGGTGATGATATGATATGATATGCGATGATATGATGTGATATGTGATGATATGATGATTCTGTTTACCGAGTCCCTCGCTGAAGGGCCGGGACACGTTATATGTTATATGTATGTATTCTGGAATATGATCAGTTAGTATCGGAGCCGGTGGTGGGGCAAACCCAATGGTGGGGCAAACCCAGCGGTGGGGCAAACCCAATGATGAGGCAAATTCCACATTGGTTTAGGCAAATCCCACGCTGGTTTAGGCAAATCCCACATTGGTTTAGGCGAATCCCACATTCGGTTAATAACCTCATATGATAAGTTATGACGTTATGATGTGTTACGGTATGTATACGATGACTATTCGCTTATGTCACTCAGTCCCATTATGGGCCGGATATGATACATGACGTGGATATGCATAATTTGTATTTCAGGAATAAGCATTTTGGCATTCTGATTATTGTATTTGTCTCCTGTACCTCTGATGTACGATTTGTGTTTCAGATGCAAGCCCTTTGGTATTTTGGCTATTATGCTCACTTTACGTACTCCCTTACTTCGGTTATGACATCGTTTTACGTATGCCATGCTTTACATGCTCGGTACATATTCCGTCGACCCCCTTTCTTCGGGGCGTTTCGTACGCGCAGGTATATGCAGATGAGTAGAAGATGTTCCAGCGGGATTGGCGAGCTCCATTTTCCCTCGGAGTGCTGCCGAGTCGGAATGTTAAAGTTGTGATATCTGGAGTTATGTTAGAGACTTTGCAGACAGTGTCGTGTGTATAAGACGTCAGTTTGTAAGCGGCTATGTAAGCCGGTGTATTATTATGCATTATGTTACAGATTTGTTATGACTACAGATTTTATTTGATTTGAAGAAGACGTAAGGCATGTTTGTTTTCTGAAAAAATTTCATTATGTGCTTATGTCATGTTTTGCGGGCCCAGTATGATTATGAGTATTATGAAAGTCAGCGGGTTCGCTCGGCCCTAGGTAAGGGTCGGGTGCCCATCATGCCCTATCGGAAATTAGAGTGTGACAGTGACTAGTGCCCGAGCTGGGCACCCGTACACACCCATTAACCAGAAACAACATACAAATAACTTATACATACGGAAAAGTGAAACGTCGCCCCAAAGTTGTCACATATATATATATACAGATCGCAGTCACAACTTTCAGCAGATGATACCGCACATAAGCCGGCAAGGCTGTCATAATATAGGGGGACGTCCAAATCACAAATCACACAAACACAACTGAACAGTGACTACCCACAACCCACACATATGTCTACAGACCTCTAAGAGTAACAACAGAATCGTATGACGGGACGGGGCCCGCCGTACCCGTGAATAGACATATACGTATGCATCGAAGAGAACGTACAAAAATGTAGGCTCCGGAACAAAGGAGCACTCCAGATCTACGAATGGAAATCCTAAGCTGGCGGACCTCCAAAGTGGGTGTGTACTGACTACTGGGCATGAAATGTACTTTACCGAAGAAAGGGGTCGGTAACATTTTAACTATGTCGAAGTACGCAAAGCATAAATACGGTAAATGTGATCATAATCGGAACAAGAAGTGTAGTAAATGCGGTATCCAGAATACCAAAATGCTTACTTATTAAAACACAAATCATGCATGGAGCTCGGGAATATGGTCGCCCTCCCGTCGTTGGCGCCATAACACATCATACTCCGGAAGATTTCATAACTCCGTAACACATCATAACACCATAACACATCATAACGCCATAACACATCATAACACCATAACATATATAAACGGAACCCGGCCCTCTAGCGAGAGACTCGGTGAACCGTAACACATCATACTCCAGAATATAGCATAGTGCGCACGATGACATAACCGGCCGGGACTCGGCGAAAGATGTAACAACAGAATGCGCGGCGGAGTCGTGAGTAACCGTATGCGAGCTTAAAACATTTTCAAAGACTCAATAGAATAATCAAAATGAACCATCATTTAAAAACCAAGACAATAGTCATGCTAAGTTCTTTCAAAAAGTTGTTAGAACTAAACGAAGGAAAGTCTCGGGGACCACGGACAAGTATCAAACCAATCCGAGCCTGGCTATGAAAGTTAGAGCCATTATCCGTTATAGAACCTTCTACGAACATATCAAAGCGATCCGAGCTCGCCTATGAAAGTTACGGACTTTATTCGACATCGAATCCTTTAAGAACAAAAACTCTTTATGCAACATTTGAAATCGATCATACCAAAGACATAAGGACCATGGTTCGGCTACGTTAAAATGCCAACATTAAAGAAGTGAATAAGAATCGTATACAAGCTCGGATCTTAAGAATGGAGTTACCCCAAGGCTCGTATCATATCCTACTTACATCTAAGACATGCCAAAAGAAAGAAAGGGCAAGCTTTACTTACCTCGTCCGCGTCCTAAGCGAATCCAAACTTAAGTCTCCTTTCTCAAGATCTACAACAACGTCGTTAGATACTAAACATTAGTCATAGGCACTTAGGAATCCCAATCCCCATTTTGTCACTTTATTTATAAAAATTTGGGCAGCATTTCCCCTGTAAATTCAACAAACCCCGAGAATCCAATCATCAACAACAATATCAACAACCATACTAACAACATCAACAATTAATCCAAAATACATTCTAGCGTTAGTAACTATTTTCTACATAATTCGACAATATTCCATTTACATTCAATTCAGCTACATACATTCAAGCCAACATCAACGCTCACATGTTCAAGTACTAATCCGAAACCATTTAAACAAGATTCAAGATGTCACACCCTTAATCCGATAGGGTGTGATGGGCACCCGACCCTTACGTAGGGCCGAGCGAACCCGCTGACTCTCGTAACACTCATAATCATACTGGGCCCTTAAATCATAACATAAATACATAATGAAAGTTTTCGGAAATCAAACATGCTTTTCATCTTTTTCAAATCAAATAAAGTCTATAATCGCATAAAATCTATAAAATAATGCAAACGATACATCGGCTTATGGAGCCGCTTTCAAAACCGACATACTATACACATGACTTTGTACGCAAAGTCTATAACATGATCCAAAAACATAATACATATGCTCTGACTCGGTAGCACTACAGGAAGAAATGGAGCTTTCCAATCCCGCTGGAACATCTTCTTCTAACATCTTCTACTCATCTGGGTGTACCTGCGCGGCATGAAACGCAGCCCCCGAAGAAAGGGAGGTCGAGTATGTAAGCATGAAAATATGTGCGAATATGTAAAATGGAATACGTAAGCGCCTTTGGATCATAAAGCATGTGTATCAATAACATGTTAAATTTATTATGGAAAAACATAGTTAGAAAATTTCCTACGTATTGAAATCACATATATACATATAACGTGTCCTCATATAATCAAAGTATAAATCATATATCGTATATATATAGTCCCGACCCTCTAGTGAGGGACTCGGTGAATAGAATCATCATATGCCATCCTGGCCGCCATCCCCATATCATCACATCATCATCATATATATATATATATATATAGCGTGTCCCGGCCCTCTAGTGAGGGACTCGGTGAATAATGCAGAGGAATGTGCACGAATACGTGTCCTGGCCCGGGACTCAGTGAAAGACACATTGAGCTTGGCACGAGCAGAGTAGTGAGAAACCATATGCACATAAATCATTTTCAGAGACTCAATGAAACGATTTAAACGAATCATCATTTGAAAATCGGGACAAAAGTTATATCAAATATCTTTCGGACACCACTCGGAAACATAACAAACATCATAAATATAAAACAAAAACCATAGGGATCATAGCCATATGTCAAATCAATCCGAGTCCGCCTATGAAAGTTACGGACCTTATACGTTATAGGATTTCTATGAGCATATCAAAGCCATTCGGTTCAGCAGAAAGTTTTATCATAGTTACGGACATCATTTAAGAACATAGGACTCTTTTGAAAACAAAATTTTTTTGCAACATTTGCAACTTAATCATACATAAGACTTAAAGAACCATAATTCGACCATATAAAGAATACGAATATCAAGAAACAAATAAGAATCATAAACATGCTCGGATTTAAGAATGGAGTTACCCCCAAAGCAAATCATGTCATAACTTACTTTTAACTAAGACATGCCAAAGAAAGAAAGGTTGAGCTTTACATACCTTGTTTGCTTCCTACGCTGGTCAAACTTAAGTCTCGGCTTCCAACAATCTACAATAACATCATTAGATTAACCATTAGCCATAAGCACATAAGAATCCAATTCCAAGCCATCACTTAGTTACGAAATTTGGGCAAAGCATCTCCATAAACATCCAACCACCCCGAGAATTCAACTCGGCCAAATCGACAACAACCATACCAACAACCATACTAACAACATCCATAAATGATTCAAAACGCATTCTAACATTAATAATTCCTTTCTACACAATTCGACAACATTTCATTTATATTCAAATAAACTACATACGATCAAGCCAATATCAATGCTCCGTATTCAATTACTAATCCGCAACCATTCAAACAAGATTTAAGAACATTCCAAACAATATGCCATGGAACCGAAACCACCAATTTCCATAGGGACAACAACAATACATTTCTTTCTTCCAAGTTCATCAATGACACCAATAATCCATACATTTACAACATTATTTCCATAAATTCAAGAAACTATATAAAATTCCATAAAAAGCCGCAAACCACTATAACTTCACTTTGAACCATTAAACTTTCATTAGCACTATAGAATCCACAACACAACAATCCAAACATACTAAATAAATTTAGTTCTTCATTTCTACATAACATCACATACCATGACTACAATACAATACACGGCCCAACTTCCACTTAAGTCATTGAACCTTCATTCTCATCATAGAATACATAACAACAACAACCAAAATACTAAATAACATTAATTCATCATTCCTACAACACATGGCACATTCACGGTCACAACAACAACAACCTAATTTCATGATTTCCATCCATTTCCACACTCCACAACATACACAAACCATGCATAACATATAAAAATGGAGATTAAATCTTACCTTCTTCACCCACTTCTCTACTCGGCTAGACTTTGTACATGGCAACAACGAACGATTTAATTGCTCCAACAACTACTCCATGTTAACGAGGGCCTTCCAATTAGTAGGAAAACTAGAAGAAAAGAATTTTTCATGATCATTATTTCCTTATTCATTTTCGGTTGGGCATGGCCGAATGGCCCTTCCATTTTTTCTCCATATTTCTTGAACTTTCTAAAGTTGTGGAGATGGAAAAATATGACTAATTAGTCATCTTGCATGCTTATATAATTAGCACATGTGGCCCATGGCCCACATGTGCCACACGGCTCATGGCCCTTTAATTTCATGAAAATTAATTTCAACTTCTAGCCCCAAATTTTCATGAAATATTCAACTTTCCATAATTCACTTTTAACCCCAAAGTTTCCTTAATAATCCATACCAATAAAATCATGAGCAACTTATGTCTTAAAACAAAATCGAAGGTTAAAAATCTCTACCTCGTATCCCGAAATCGTCTTGTCCTTAACTTATCATGGTTAGCTCGGATTATCCCGACGTACAAAATACGGGATATAACATCCTTCCCCCCTTTAGAACATTCGTCCTCGAATGTTCAACTAGTCCGTAGGGTCTTATAAGGATCTCGGGGAGGGTTTCCTTTAACACCATAACGTACGATCTCATCTATTAATCACATTTCTTCTTCATCTCTTTTTCAACTTCTCCAGTCACCCCCTTCCTGTTATTATTTTTCCACAATATCTTAACAAAAGTTACGTCCTTATTACGCAACGTTCTTACCTTACAGACAGTGTGATAAGGTCCAATATATATCTCGGCTAAGCTTCTTTGCCTTGTCGAATCTCATCACATGTTTCATGGGCGATACCTTTAAGCATGCCCACTAGCCAATCTAAAATTCTAAGTGTTGACGCCGATTGTCGTCATATGATTTCCATCGTCTCTAAGCTGCTAATAGCCGTCCCCTGCTTAATTACCATCAGCTGGTATCCTCCTGAAGAATTCTGACGCATAAATTCACCCGCCTTTAGTAATCAATTAGCTTTGCCTGTCTTGCTTAAATTCTCTTATAATCCCCTTTACTCAATTTGTAACATTTTAGGCACATTATCTCGTGTCGTCTCTCCACCTTTAATCCTACCTTTTCTAGTGTCCCTTTGCTCAAACCTTGTTCCTAACTTTTCGGTCACACATTATGTTACAATCTTTACAGGAACATGCGAAGGTACTCAAATTAGTCCCAAAAATATCTTAGCGTGGCTTCCCAGATTCTTACGTTGTACTTTGTCTTCGCCTCTCTTCTCTTATCTTACAACCGGCATCAGAGTAGATCTTTGACTTAACCATAGCCATGTTTTGTTTGTCCTCAGTACTACTCCCTCTCGGTAACTTAGGTTAACCATCTTTGCATCTTTCCTTAATGCACCTAAAGTATTATCACCGTATTGTTATTACCGACCCTAAACTTTTCTCGTTAAGCATTTACTTGGTCTCATCTCCAGCGTATAAATATTCATAGGTAACATGACTGCCCTTGCACGACCTGTATATTCAATCTTAGTCACGATCGTTCCTTCTCCTGGTTCGTACTATTTCACATCTTACTTCCGTGCTCGCATTTGCTAGGAGTCTATCTTGTCATACTCCTTTTCCCTGCTTTTCTTACTTTCTACCATAGGAAATTTTCTACTGCTAGCAAACACTCTATTGCCTACATCTTAACCTCTAACCCCGTATAGCCGTACTACCTTTCACAATGTCTCCGTAAGCTACTCGTTACTTTCCTTTGTCGTATTCCCTCTTTAAGTCTCCACTTCCTAATACCATGTTATTCCGGATATTTACAATTAATTCTCAGCGCCATCTCGATTATTATCCTGACTTCTATCCCTTTGCTGCTGACCTTTGGATCTTACCAACTTGTCTTGGCAAGGAGTCTTACCCGTAGCCCCAGCATCCACATCCATTATATCGTAGTGTCAGTCGTCCCCATTTTACACCTGCATCTCTCACACTCGCTTCCCCCCTTTAGGGGTGTACTTATACTATTACCCGATTTTACTTTGCCCTATGTCCGTATTTCCAGTCTCAATTTGACGGCGCTTTTATTCCGACATTTTGATCCCCTTGCTGTTTATCCACTCACTTTCTTTCTTTTCCAAATATCGTTGTGTTAGTACTTCTCACGCTTAATCTGTAATGAAAACGGCACCAACTTGCCTTATAACGTTCGGGCCATTTATATTTTCCTTCTCACTTGAACTTCGTTACCTTTTCCAGTTAATATCTTCCATATCCCGCCACGTTGGTCGCCGGAATACACATGTCCGTTGATCTAGCCATGTACAGGACATCTTATGCATACCTATGTACACATATAATCTCTACTATCTTGCTTACAAGGTATCTCCAAACACTATTCCAACTCACCCTAATTCTAGAGCTGTGATGTACCTTTTTTTCTCTTTATCGGTCTAATTCGCTCCGTTCTACGCGACCTCTCAAGGTTTCTGCCCACTTCGCAGACTCTTAATTTTCCCTTAGGTCATTCTAGCTTCTCATTGTTTCTTACGTCTGAATTTGTAAGACTTTCAAAAAAACTTCCCAGGGGGTCACCCATCCTAGAATTTCTCTTTGCTTCAGCACGCTTAACTTTAGAACTCCGATGAAATACGATGCTTTAATGCTTTGGTATGATCGCGTTCATCTCACCCGCGACCTTCGTCACATAATGCGAGTACGTTGGGATCTTAACGGATTTCGAAACATCCTCGTAACGTGCGTTTCCCTCCGAACTAGAAGGGTGTCTTTTACTCTTCTAACTCCACAATTGCTATGTTAGCCCTTTTTCAATCCTCAATATTCACTTTTCATCTATGGATATGACTACTTTCCGTCCTAGATTCCCAGATTCTCAATGGTGGGGGACACACTTCGGTCGCCGTTACTTATAAGTACTTAGTTATCGGCCCTTGGATTCTGTTCTCATTTTACCTCGTCCTTCGTCCTTTCTGTAACCGTGCCTTTCACAGCCCCGTCGCTCATCGTACTCATGTCCTTGGCTACACATGTCATGATCCATTGCTACACTGTTACCTCGCTTTCATCTTACTTTCCTCCTTCCGGTTACTCTTTCTTTCCCTACACTCGCTATCATTTCCATTATTAAGCAACCCTTATTCCAAACTTCTCCCACAGAACCTGATAAGCCTTCCTTATTGTTCTATAGCTCGCTTTTCCGTTTCACACTCGTCGTTATGTTCTAGCTACATAGATCACATCGTAGCTTTAGCCACTTTCTCACTAAGCTTTACTTATTTTCATAACAATCTTCACTATATCTTACTCGTAACCAATCCTATAATGTAACGCTTCTTAATCCTTTCTAATCAACTTTATCCCTAACGTTTCGAGGCTTGTCTTATTGATACATTCGTATCCATCACCATTCATCCCCGTACTCTTATCTTAATCATACTATTACTCCTTTTAACTATCAACTCGTCGTAATTCATTCCTGCTTATTAATTCGGTCGATGCCTTAATATATCACTCTATCCGAGCCTACCAGTTCTTTCTAAATTCTTTTCACCGTCTCGATATCGAACTTCTAATTATTGTTATTCCTTAATTCAGCAATTAACTTCTTTCCCGACGTATGTGTGTGTGTGTGTGTGTGTGTGGCCGTACTTGTAGCTTAGTCAAACGTAATCATTACCATTGGCACGACCTTTCAAGGCATATCAAAACCTAAATCTCATTTTCTCTTTATTTACGAAAAAAAATTTCGGCGAGTTTCCTCTCGTATTCCTTACTATCCCAAGCACACGCGAGAAATACCAACAATGCCTCACGGGGCCAACACATGTATATATATATATATATATATATATATATATATATATATATATATATATATATATATATATATATATCATATCACGGCCGCACAGGGCTCCCAAAGATCAACGATAGTATGAAAATGGTTAACTTACCTCGTCGTCCAACTGTTGCACTCGTTACACTTTCCTCTTTACTTTACTTTTCGGTTTTCAACTTTACATTTCAATCATACGTCAATACCGTACTCCACATATATATTTCGTACCTTTGCTTACCTGCGTGCTTTATAACTTCCAATATTATCGGTACCTCCTTCGATCAATGTCGTTCTTCTGCTGAAATCAAAAATTAGCATAAGAAACCTCATTTCCTATGATTTGGCTCTATGGCACGATCTAAGAAGTGAATGAAGAGTAACCACCCTAGATGCCCCGTAGCCTCCTGTTTATAAATGTGACCGGCACACCATAAACGGGGACTCTCCGGACACGACTTTCGAGACAACCCCTAGGACGAACTGCTTTGATACCAATTTGTCACACCTTAATCGATAGGGTGTGATGGGCACCCGACCCTTACGTAGGGCCGAGCGAACCCGCTGACTCTCGTAACACTTATAATCATACTGGGCCCTTAAATCATAACATAAATACATAATGAAAGGTTTTCGGAAATCAAATATGCTTTTCATAGTTTTTCAAATCAAATGAAGTCTATAATCGTATAAAATCTGTAAAATAATGCGTAACGATACATCGGCTTATGGAGCCGCTTACAAACTGACATACTATACACATGACTTTGTCTGCAAAGTCTCTAACATAACCCAAAGTACCATAGCGCACATATACTCTGACTCGGCAGCGCTCCGAAGGAAATGGAGCTCGCCAATCCGGCTGGAACATCTTTTGCTAACATCATCTACTCGTACGCATGTGCGCGCGCGGCATGAAACGCGACCCGAAGAAAGGGTCGGTACGGGATATGTCCGAGTATGTAAAGCATGAAATACGATAAATAAGATCGACCGAAATAAGGACTACAAAAGATCGTAAGACTTGCCTTTGAAACATAAAGCATGTGTATCAATAACATGTCAAATTTATTATAGAGCGAAAAACATAGTTAGAAAATCATCTTGTACGTATGCATAGAGTAAAATCATCGATGCATATACATATAACGTGCCCGGCCCTCTAGTGAGGGACGCGGTAAGTAAAATCATCATATCATGTACATATAACGTGCCCCGGCCCTCGAAGTGAGGGACGCGGTGAATATAGAGTCATCATATGCCATCCTGGCCGCCTCCCCGTATCATCTTATCATCATATATATATATATATATATAACGTGCCCCGGCCCTCTAGTGAGGGAAGCGGTGAGTAATGCAGCAGTGAAAGACACATTGAGCTTGGCACGAGCAGAGTAGTGAGAAACCATATGCACACAAATTATTTTCAAAGACTCAATGAAACGATTTAAACGAACTGTCATTTGAAAATCAGGACAATAGTCATATCAAATATCTTTCGGACGCCACTCAGAAACATATCAAACATCATAAACATATAGAAGAACCATAGGGATCATAGTCATACGTCAAACCAATCCGAGTCCGCCTCGGAAAGTTACGGACCTTATTCACTTTAGGAATTTCTACGAACATATCGAAGCAATCCGAGCCCTTCTGTGAAAGTTACGGAATCATTTAAGAACAAAACTCTTTTGAAAACAAAAGTTTTATGCAACTTTTGCAACTTAGTCATTCAGAAACATAAGAACCATAATTCAACTACATTAAGAATACGAATATCAAGAAACAAATAAGAATCATAGACATGCTCGGATCGCAAGAATAGAGTTACCTCGAAGCTCGTGTCATAACTTACTTTTAACTAAGACATGCCAAAGAAAGAAAGGTTGAGCTTTACATACTGTCACGACCCAACCCCGTAGGCCGTGACTGGTGTCCTAACTGGACACCCATACGTACCTACCGACGTATCCGGCATATCAAATAGCTAATCTCGTTTAGACATACATAAATTCATACAAATATCAGTGTACATCGCATGAAAATATATATACATACATAAACATACTTAGACATAATCGGTACACTAGCCGCCGAGGCTATCATATGGCACGCGCGTAGTCGCAACCTCGAACATACGTGCCGACCGGTGACAACCCACAAATCCACATTATGCGAGTATCCGGAAGTCGGAATAATGTCAAGATTCCCACAAGATAGACATAATACTTATTAGCACTCTGGAGGTACAGAACGAGACCAATTTAAGCCAAGAGCCCCGCTCGTACCCAAATAGTCATACATACAGTCCATAACATACGAACAATGAGAAGATATATACCAAAAGTATCGATTTGACTCAATCTTGGATTGGATCAAAGTGCAATCAAGCTCTCTCCAAAACAAATAGATCGAAGTCCTAGACCGGTGGCATATCACGCGGTGCGTCCGTACCTGTGGTTTATGTAACAGTTAACCCCCTATTTGGTAGGGGGTCGCACGATAAATAAAAGTGTACCGAGTATGTAAAGCGGAAATATAACATACATAATCATAATCGAATCGAATACGTAAAACCGTAACGGACGTAGTCGGATCCAAAGCCGATGTCGACTTACTAAGTGGGCGTACGTACGTAACTTTTTTTTCCTTAACAACATCGGATAAGAGCATACATGTACGGTGTGATAATCAGCTGTGCTCTCACCGATAAAGATAACTCGAAACAAGTATGACGATGTAATCGAATCCGAATTACGGACGTCCAAATATAATGTGACGAGACTTAATCGTGGTCCGAATCGACATGGACATATACGTACGTATCTTTATCCAAATCCGAGTTTAAGCCGCATCATGCATGCGAGTCATAAGCATATATAACATACACATCATAAATCGATCCCGCCCTTTAATAAGGGACGCGGTAACGAACCCGCCCTCGTAGTATACTTTTGGGACGCGGTGGACATGTGAAAATATCAAATGCCATCCCGGCCGCCATCCCCATAATACCACATAATCGATCATAATCGATACGCAACATGCATCCCGGCCCGCACATCCGAGGGACGCGGTGAACAATGCTATCGGGGTGATGTAAGGTGCACGAATCACGAATAACCACGGCCTTCGTCCCGCGGCGAAAGGAAAGCGAGACTAGCAATGAGACATCCACGAACAGTTTCTATCCATGAGAAACCATATACATACGGACCGACATACATGGTACTTAAGAAAGAAATTCGAAATAGTTCGTAAAAATAGATCAAATCGAGTAGGCGATTATATCGAATAGTATTTCAATATCCTAGGAAAGTCGGAATAATGTCAAGATTCGGAAAGATAGACATAATACTTATTAGTTAACGGACGGAACATAATCCGATTGGGTACCCCATGAAGACGTGATCTTAAAATAATACGTAAATGACAATTTAAGCCATACCGGGAGTATCAGGGTTTTGTGGGCCCACCTCGGACCCAACCATAGTGAAATACGTAAATTATGGATAATAAACCTTAGGGAGTCGTCCATAACCATCTTAGAGTGTTTCGACTCCATTTATGGAAGTTGCATACTTATAGGTCAATTTAGAAGAAATTGGTTCAATCTACAATTCGAATGATTTGGCGCTATTTTCAATCTTGGATTGTGAGTCGCAAGGCAATCAAGGCTCGCAAATTCAATCCAAGCCAATTTTCGTTACATCTTTATTCTAAACATGCCAAAGAAAGATAGGGAAGGCTTTACATACCTCAATTGCGCCTTATGCTCGCTTTGGCTGCACTTCCAATTTCGTCCGTAATCTACAAATGGTCATGTTTACCGCTACTATTCATGAGAGTTAACATTTCACTCTTGGGTTTCATGAATATATATTTGGCTACTTCCGAAATTTCAAAGACAAGACTCCCCTATAAATATAACACCCCCGAGATTCAATCTTTCCACTTATATATGGCTCAAACAACCAACAACAACAACAACAATAAGTGTCACAAAACACATAATATGGCTTACCTAGCCATCTTTACAGATTTACCCGGCATAACATAACATCTTTCATTCCGACCTTACTCTTCCAAACTTTCATTCCGACCTTACCATTTTGAGCCGGTTACCATTTTCTTATTCATCACTTATCAAGATCACTACAACATAATTCGGAAGCATATCATATCGTTTTCACTAAACATACATAAGGTATACACAATATACAAGTTTTCCACCAAAATCACAATCCATTCAAAACCTCCAAATTTCAACATAGATATTCACGACATATTTTTATCATCCAATTTCACTTACAACAATCACCATGTACATCTTACAACTTCATTTTTCTCAATTACATAATATATACTAAAACCATATACTTTCCGACAACAACGTAACAACAACTTTCTTCATGTGAACTTAAGCCATTGTTCTTTTATCTACTTCATAAGGCCATAACAACACAACCGACACATCCAACAAAATTAATTCATTTTCATTCTTCCTTCCATATCACACGGCCAACCCTTATTTTTCCAACTTCCATCAAATTCATTCTACTCTCACTTTCAATTCATATTCCACAATAATCACAACTAAAATATAACACAAAATTCAACACCAATTCCATGCACAACCATGTACATGCACACGGTCCCAACACAACATACACACCACACGGCACACACACACACAAACACAATTCCATGATTTCCATACCATTCCACTTATTCTAACACCCATAAACCTTCCATAACATGAAAGAAAACATGAAATTCTTACCTTTCCAATAAATTCTTCTTGCCAAAATAAACACTTCCTTGCCTTGAAAATTATATCAACTTGTAGAGCACCTTGAGCTCACTAAGAATATATGAAAATTACAATTTTTGAACTAGGATTGAAGGCTTGAAAATTTCTCTTTTTCTCTCTTTCTCCTTCGGCCGAAAGGCCCTTCTCTTTTTCTCCTTGATTTTTCTTTTGATTTCTTGAAACTTCTTGATGATAAGGACTCTCTTATATTAATTTGGCACATGCAAAACTCATTAAAATTTCCATGGGCTTGGCCTTCATGGCCGGCCACCCCTTAAGTATTGGGCCCAATTTTTCTTTTCATTTATTTGGCCCAATGAACTAAAATTCTCATTTCAAAATTCCCAATGAACTAAAAATTCTCATTTCAAAATTCGAAACAAATTTGCCCAAAATTCCAAATTTGCCCTTAGGCCTTCTCCATTGTTTCCGCATCCATACTTCCATAACCGGCATACCAACATCAAGAAAAATCCAAACATAACCTTATTCCTTGTAAATCAAGGTTACTCCCAAACTTTCGAATACGCAAAAATGCCGGATGTAACATCCTCCCCCCCTTTAAAACATTCGTCCTCGAATGTTAAATTAGCCTTATAGGTTTTACAAACACTTTAGGGGAGGTCTTCTCCTGCCAACTACATACTCACACCTGATCGAAATAATTGTAAGAGCCTTCACTTTCCAAGTCCTTCTATCATTTTCCGATATTGCGGTATTGGGGCTGTTCGAAATCCTAGTCTAGCGGTCCAGATGATCTTAGATCGGATATAGGGTGAACAGGATATTTGTCAGAGCTGGAAGATCAGAGGTATGTCAGACGAAGTCGCATCCGGAATCAGAAGTACAGAAGCGTAGCAGTCAGAATCGTAATCATACGTTGTACCGGACGTATTCACGATCGAACGGACACACGAAGTATATCGGACGGGTTCGTATCGAGTCGGATGTACAAAGGTATATTAAACGAAACGTAATGAGATTCGAGAAGCACGGGGGTGTAGTAAACGGAGCTTCACCGAAAACGAGGGCGCGGGGAATATGGCATCAATCGCGATCGAGTCGAACTACCTTTACTATACTTCGCAGACTTACGTGAATTTCCTCGTCATCCTACTTACCAACATTTCCGGTCGCCATTCAAATTTATACGGTTTCAGGACCGTACTGCTCTTCATTCTTCTCCGATCTCGTCTGTCTTAACCGGTGTAACCTTTTTAGGATCTCTAATCACCCACTTAGTCCAATTCTACTTAAGTTACCCCAAACTCTCATTTAGTCTCCATATCCAGATTTGTGAAATTTTTTTGACGTACTTCCTGTGGGGGTCACCCATCCGGCATCTCTCGGTCTCAGCACGCTTAACTTCAAAACTTCTATGCATTCTGACGCGTTATCGGTAATATCACTGCGTCAAATGTCCCACACGATCTTTGCCACGTAATTTAGGGCCGTTTAGCACCTTAATAAATTTTTCAGAAATTTTCGTAGCGGTCCCACCCCGGTCCAAACTACACAATTACCATATTGCCCTTCCGGATTCCTTAATGTCTACTTCCACTTGTACTCATGATTATCCACCACCCGGGGTTTCTAGATTTATACTTATGGCGAGGACATCTCAGTCGCCCTTACTGTCACCGGATAATATTTTACAAAAATCATACACACATAAGAAATTCTAGGAAGCTCACATACTTATAAAATAATCAATTTCGGGTCTGACCTGCGGAGCTGCCGTAAGAGGTGTGTCCACCATCATCCTACTGTCCGCTCCCCCTACCTACCCGGCCTCCGTATATCACTCGCATCCGAATAGGAGGGGTATAGATGATCGACAAATCCCGCTCACCGGTGACCGGATCAAAGAGAAATCCGTAGCGCTCTCCGAGGTAGCCGGGCGACATGGTGCTCACTCTCGAAACAACCGGCGTACCCCGGGGAAATCCTCTCCTCCGTCGTCCCGAAGAAGGCTCGATGGACTCGCCTCATAACTATCCTCCTCCGTGGAGGTAAGAAGCTACGGAGGGGTCATCGCGAGATCCTCCGAGATATCCGTGTCGTAGCCATCCTCCACGGAATCCCTCTCGCTCTAGAAATCGGAGACTCGGGAGGAATCGTGGGCCGGGTCCTCCGACGGGTCGGTATCATAAGCGGCTTGTCCTCCGTGGGATCCTCCGAAGGATCCGTCTCAATCGAGTAGCCGGGCTCCCGCCTACCCCCGCCCCGTGACATCCTCGGGGGCCTTCTTGGCACCCCCATCCCCCTCATCGTAAACCACCCTCTTCATCTTTATCAACCTACAATCACCTCGTGCGAGCAGGGTCCGAAATAATTTCCCAACATGCCGACGCCGACGTCTTTTCGTGAGCTTCTCCGCTCGTAGACAATGCGACCCGTTGCGAGGAACCATCCTAACAATACGGCTACTATCGCACGATCTAAGTGTCACGACCCGTCTAGGGGCCGCGACGAGTACCGATACTTATGCGGGCACCCCCTGTCATATGTCTTGTTTTTATTACTAAGTGGGCCGTACGAACACTGGCATTTTTTTTCCACAACATCGCCGATAATAGCATACATGTAAACGAGTAGTAATGATCAACTGTACTGACATATCACACGGCGACAAAGACAACTAGGTTATGAAACATCTGACTGTACATATCTGTCTACGAGCCTCTAAACAAAATACATGTAATTACAAGTTGGCCGACGTTCGAGTTCAAATATATACACTAGAGTAGTACCCAAACAGTGGCTCGAGTCCTGTGGAGCGCAGCCATATCTCTGTTGGAGAAGCTCACGAGATCGGGCATCGACACAGCCAAACTGCGTGGCATGGGAAGCTGACCCACGAAGAAGAGGGGTCGATGCGAGCGATTGTACGAGGCCCTTATGTAAGCCATGAAAATAATACGGCGAATCATGTAACATGTGAGCAATAACAACATATGAAACCAAAGATCATATAACGAGATAAAAGGATAATCACATGCACATAAGTGCCTTTCGGGGCGGATGTCATGCTTATTATATACTTTTGTTCAAAACACTGTCGTGTTATATACATGTGAAAAATAACAAGTCAAGTCGCCGAAATCGTCGGCTTCCACATGTTAATCGTCGGAGCATCCCGCGTCCGCGGGATGGAATTACGCCGGGTGACCGGTGGCAATGCGTCTATAGCGCAAACGGTATGAGGTATCCATTCCCCATTTTTTTTTCCTTATACATATCATATACATGTCATATACGTATCATATCGCCGACACGTACATAAGAACCCAAAGAAAGTCATGTGTCGTCGGGGTGACGTAAGGTCGGTAGCCCACAGGTTACCTTATGGAATAACCACGGTCATACGTCTCGCCAGAAAGAACAAAATTATAAGACGAGACATGTGATGAATAGCAACACCACAAGAAGAAAACTTAAAACGGGATTATAAAGTTTCAATAAAACAAGTAATGGAAATCCGGTATGCCGTATATCGAGACTCGAGTGACAAACATGAAAATACGGTCATTATGTCCCATTGGGTCATCCTTTAGAAGGTTTAAGACATTTTTGATTTCAATTCAAGGGTTTCGGACGTTTGAACATCATTTTACCTTAAAGCACAAGTTTTGGGTTCAATTCCTTTGAATGAATAGTGAATAAGTTTAGGTGTCGTTTTAGAGGTAAGGACTTTTCACCGAGGTCGGATTTTTGACCTATACTAACTAGGACATGCCAAATGAAGGAGAGGTAGGCTTCACATACCTTTCGCCTTATCCGTCTCGAACTCAAGCTCGAGATTCGCCAAAATCTACAAATTGGTCGCGTTTACAAACATGATTAGTGCCTTTAGACTTGAATTCTTAAAATAACAGCTCACAGAAATTTCGGCGACACCTCTACTATAAATATTCCACTCACCAAGTTGACTTGGCCCGTTTCAATCAACAACAATCGGGAATTCAACCCGGCCAAACTAACAACACAATATCAACAACAATATAAGCAACATCAACAATCGACTAAAAACGCATTCTAAGCGCAAATAGTCTTATTTTCAAATAATCCAACAACTCCAACAAACCCTTATATTCATTTCAACTCTATTCAATTCTTTTCGATACAATTCCATACAATTTCATACAATTCGATATAACTTAATACAATTTGCAATTCGCATGATATTCCAATAATACCATCGATATACTACTTACCCATATCTTCCAATTTGTGAAACAACAACAACGATTTTTTTCCTTCTTTCAAATTCAATCACAACAACCAATTTTCATTCTTCCAAACCATTAAATCTTTATTCTAACATCGCCGACCTACCATAACAACCATTTCCATTCTAAATAAAATCAATTCACTACACCCTACTACTAACTACACCATTCGGCCAACCACTTCATTTTTTGCATGTTTTCTTGGACTTCTATATTTTCCACACATCCCAACAACCAACACACCACATAACACAATACAACACAACCATGGCATACCTTGTTTAACTTCTTTGCAAGTCACGGCCACACACACGTATTTCCAACACATGAATTTCATCCATTTCCATGCACACAACCTGCTACTACCATCCCTAACATATAAGAAAGGTTAAACCTTACCTTTTTCCCTCACTTCTTCACTTGACTCAAGTTTGAAACTTGTATGAATACAGGGTCTTCTTGTTCCACAAATCACTTCCTTACTACTATGAACCCTCTAAGGGATTGTTTGGCTATAAGAAACAAGTTAGACTCTCCTTCTCTTTCCTTTCTTTTTTTTGGTTTCCTCTCTTTTTTTTTCTAAGGCCGAATGGCCATATGTTGTTCTCCTTCTTCTTTTGTTTGTTCCTTGAAAATTCTAGAAAATAAGATGACTAAGTCATCTTTCCTTTATCTATACTTAGCCCTTCAATCATAATTAACCATATTAGCCCCTAACTTGGCCTTATTTCATTTGGCCATGTTTTGCAAGTGGGGGCCACGGCCAAGTGGCCCCACTGTGAAATTCTAGCAATTTCTTCTATTTCATGAAAATCATTTCCACTTCGTTCCAAATTTGCCCCTAGCCTTTTCGCCATATTTCCTGAAGTCATTATGCAAATTTACCTTTTTACTGACCTTTTCTTAATATTCCGACTTTACAATTTTCCATCTGGCGACTCATGTCAACCTGCGACTTGCAGGGTACAAATACGGGGATGTAACACTAAGAGTCAAAGAAGGGTAACATAACATCTAGATGTCCTGTGGCAGCCTCCTTTTGTTTATAGATGTGGGGCCCGACACGCACGATAAACAAGACTCTACTAGACACGACCAACGGACATTAGAGAGCAAAACACAACACGATACCACTTTTGTCCACGACCCAACCCGCCGTGTAAGACCGTATTTGGTGTCTTGGACACCGCGTACGTACCTACCTGACAGATCTGGCATATCAAATAGCTAATCTCGTTTAGATATACATAAATTCATACAAATATCGGTTTCTCACATGAAAATATATTACCATAAACATACTTGGGGCACCGCCGGCCCCGAAAACATCATAACGGAAAAAAGTCGCAAACCCCGAACATACGT